>NW_012104098.1:1537378-1551666 GCF_000951045.1 Mandrillus leucophaeus | reverse complement strand
TGAACAATGAGAACACTTGGAGACAGGGTGGGGAACATCACACACTGGGGCCTGTCATGGGGTGGGGGGAGGGGGGAGGGATAGCATTAGGAGATATACTGAATGTAAATGACAAGTTAGTGGGTGCAGCACACCAACATGGCACATGTATACATATGTAACAAACCTGCACATTGTGCACATGTACCCTAGAACGTAAAGTATAATTAAATAAATAAACTTTTTATTCTAATTTATTCATTTGACCTTTTCCAAATTATAAAAGCAATATCTAACTGTTGTAACAAAATAAACAATATAAGGAGGGTTTACAAAATTATTTTTATCTTTTCTCACTTAATTTCCTCTCCTACACACACATACACACCCTATACATGCACTCACCCATATACACCTGTGCATATACAGCCACATATACACACAGAAGGTTTTGATTTCCTTTAAATAAAACATCAAAACAGCATCATATTCTCATTACCCTGGGTGTCCTTTTATTCAGTTAACAATATATTATGGCCACCCAAAAATATGTAGGAATTAACTAAATTCTGTTTTTTCTAATAAATAATATGTGAAGACAAAATAGCATATCTTCATATGCACACATATAATATTATCTGTAAAGATAATTATATTGTATTATTTTCCAAGGTAGTCATTTTCTTTATTCTTTACTGTCCTCTTATCCTTCTCTTAACTTGTACACTGCCATGTCCTCTAATCTGCATCTGCTCTGGCAAAACCAAGATAACTAGTTAATAATTCAGGTGTATATTTTATATCATTAATGCTCTAATGATTTAGTTATATATTAAGAGTGATGGAACAGGCCCTGGCATGCCTGTAGAGAACCATCTTAAATACTGGAGTTGAAAATACAGGGCATTTACTTGTTTGTGGTGGTGGTTGTTTAAAATAAAATTCAAACCTATTATAATGTAATGTGACTGTACACCTTGCTTTGGTCCCTGATCATGGAAAACTCTGAGTAAATTGCAACAATTCTAATTCATTTCTCTTAGTGGCTTCATGATATTCCAAGGTATGAAGTTTTGTTTTGAGAACTTTACTATTTTGAATAATGCTGTTTTAAGCATTCTTTTACATCTACCCTTTCATATTTATGGGTGAGTTTCCAAGGGGTTGTATTACTGGATCAAAGAGAATTTTAAATTTTCATAGATTTTCCCAGATTGTTATTTCAAAGAGGTTATAACAACATTTTCATTATCAATGTATAGAAGAATCCTTTTCTGCACATCTCTATGACAAATGGCTAATACATTTTTAAATGTTCCAATTGGCTGTGTATAAAATCATATAATTGTCATTTTAATTTTAATTTCCCTGTTTACTTGGAAGTCTAGGAACCTTTTCATGTGTTTACAGGTCACTGGCACTTGCCCTTTTGTAAAAACTCATCATACATTTTGTTCATATTTCCACCTATTTATATATTTTCCACATTTATTATTTTTTAAGAACTCTTTTTATATTGTAGCTCAACTTTCCCAAATCTATCACTTGACTTTCACTTTATGTTGAATTCTTGGTCAGAGAGCTTACATAGTGCTCATTAGGGTCATTCACTGGTTCCTTGTTTTATCCATTTGGAGAGGTCATGATTCCCTGTTTGCTGTTGTTTCTTGTGGATGTACATTTATGTATGTGCATTGAAGGATTAGTTATTCATTCCAGTCTCTTCTGTCTGGCTTGTTTATTTCATAATTGGATACATTTGGTTGGAGTCTTTGTAATTTACCTGATGAATGCCTTTTCTTTTTTCCCCACTAGGTTGCTGCCTCTTTTTTGGCACTAGATGGCGCCTGAAAGCCAGCTTTGCCTGTGCTCTAGCAAACAGAGCGCTGCCTGACCTGAATGGGGGAGGTCCCAAACAAATAGTATCCTGGCCGTGTGGGAAGACTGGTTCATGCGCAGGGAAGCTGTGTAAAGTACTTCCTACAGGGTGATGCTGCTGAACAACCACTCTGCTTTGGCGTCTCCTTTGGCCGAGCTACAGAGCAGAGTTTCCCTGGCTGAGGATGATAGTCCCACCTCCACATTTTGTCTCTGCCTATCCCAAGGAATATTTTTCCCTTTAGGCCCTAGGAAAGCTTTACTGTGTTGAAGCAGGGACAGATATTCTGCCAGGGAACCCAAGATGATGGGAAAACTGGCCATCTGCCATGACCTCACTTTTTCTAGCGTAGAAACCATGAGTTAGAGGCAGACTTCCCATGTGCTTGGTGCCAAGATGACTGGTGAGAGGGGCATTACAGGTCTGGAAGTCCAATTCCCTTATCATTTGCTCAACGTTTTTTTACTTGTGGCCCTGGAAACTGTCTCATCTTTATATTTGCATTCTGGGATAATGCTGTTGATAATCTCAGTGCTGTTTATTTGGTTTTGGTTTTTCTGTTGTGGGTTGGGGTGGATAGTGAAGCCAGATTGATTCTGTGCTGCCATTTTGAAAACAAAACCTGACTTTAAGCTATTTGCTGTACATTTTAAGTACTTATATTAGATCAACTAGAAAAAAAAAGTTTACTCCAGTAATTGAATAACAGTTTCCAAAAACGAAGTTTTTAAAGAAATCTTACCAACAAGATATTTGGATGTTAAATTCTAAGATAGTTCCTTGGCTTAGAGGGAACATCATGGATTCATCCCCTCTCCATTCATCCTTTTGCTTTTTCATCTAAGTGTTTTAGCTTTTCATCCTGAGCCTAAATATTGACTGTTAGACATAAGATAGCTTCTAAGATACAGACATGGTGTTTTCACATGGTTGTGTTCAAAGGTAGAAGGCAGAGGTACTGGGGCAGTGAGAAAGCTCTCTTTCTCTTACTTTATTTTTTGAGTCAGAGTCCCTTTCTGTTATCCAGGCTAGAGTACTACGTAGTGGTGCAATCTCAGCTCATTGCAACCTCTACCTCCTGGGTTCGAGCAATTCTTGTGCATCTCAGCCTCCAGAGTAGCTGGGATTACATAGGCATGTGACCTCACATATGGCTAATTTTCTTTTCTTTTCTTTTCTTTTTTTTGAGATGGAGTCACACTGTGTCACCCAGGCTGGAGTGCAGTGGCATGATCTCAGCTCACTGCAACCTCCTCCTCCCTGGTTCCAGTAAGATTCTCCTGCCTCAGTCTCCTGAGTATCTGGGACTGCAGGCATGTGCCACCACAGCTGGCTAATTTTTTTGTACTTTTAGGAGAGACAGGGTTTCACCATGTTGGTCAGGCTGATCTCAAACTCCTGGCCTGAAATGGTCTGCCAGCCTTAGCCTCCCAAAGTGCTGGAATTACAGATGTGAGTCACCACGCCCTACCCAAGAAAGTTCTCCTTACAAAAGAGGAGAATAGCCATTGGCTGAGCCATTTGTTTTCCATAGCCAAATACATACTTTTCTTTATAGCTTCTTCTAGATTTCTCACATTATTTAAAAGAGTTTCTTCTACCTATAGATGGTACATTTAATCTCCCAATTTTTCATTGTCTTCTGTTTTATATTTAGGTCTCTGTTCTATCTAAAATTTATTTCTTATGTCATTTGGGTAAAAAATTTAAAGAAATTTAATTTTATTTTCCTTCAGGAGGATAGCCAGTTTTGTCAGCACTATTTATTAAATAAACCGGCTTTCCTCACTGAAGACAAGTACCAGCATTGTCATCTAATGTTTGTGTATTCTGGAGGATTTTGAGTCCTCCCTTCTCCTGGCCTGATTTTATGTCATGGGCTAATTCATTATTTATTTTATTTTAATTACTTTAAAATATTTTTATTTTCATATAAGTCAAATGTTTTCCCACCATTCTTTTTCTTGGCTGTCATTAAATATATTGTTACATAGGAATCTTAAGCTCATTGTATTCAATTTTAAAATGAACAAACCAAATGCCACGTTATTCTGATGGGATTAAAATGCATTAAATTGATGCATCTCTTTTGTGGAGATTGACATTTTAAAGATATTAACTCTTCTAATCTTAGAATATGGTCAAGGTTATCATTTGTCTTTTATGACCTTTGTCAATTTTTTTTGTTAGTTTTCTTTATTTTGGGGGGTTGATCTTAAGTTTATTTTTAAGATTTTTATAGGTGTAATTACTGTTGTGAAGGAATAATCATATTATAAGGAAATTACATATTTCTATTTCTAAGGAAACACTTTTTTTAAATGTTTGTTTCTTATGCAGATACCGTGTCACATTTTTTCTAAGAAGCTTTTACATATAATTTGAATTTTCAAATGCACAATTCTTTCACCAATGGCTTTTATATCAGTTACTTCACTTTATTAACTTATTGCATTCCCTTGAATCTCCCAGTGTTGCAATGGTAATAACAGGTATCCTTGTGTAATATCTGATTTTAATTGAAATAGTTTTCTTGTTTAACAACTCAGAATAATCACTAGGTGTTGGATTTGGGGAAATCAATATCTTATTTATGCAGTTTCCTTCTTATTTTACTTATATTTTTGTTAGAAATGGCTCTTTGATTGTTTGAAATACTTATTAGCATTTACTGGTTTAGTCATATGGTTCCCTTTAAACAAAATTATGTAATAACTTATGTTGATAGATTTCCAGATACTGAACCATCCTTGCCTTCTTAAAATAAAATCTACTTAGTTTTCGATATATTTCTAGATTCTATTTGTAAATATTTTATTTAGAATTTTTGCATGTATATTTGCAAACTATATTTTATATTTTTCTTTTTATAGTATATTTGTCAGCTTTAACATTGTTGCTATTGTATTAGGTCATTCTTTACTGTAAAGAAGTATCTGACACTGGATAACTTATAAGAAAATATGTTTAATTGACTCATGGTTCTGCAGGCTGTACAAGAAGCATGGTTCTGGCATCTGCTTGGCTTCTAGGGAGGTCTCAGGAAGTTTATAATCATGGTGGAAGGTGAAGGGGAGCAGGTGCATCACATGGTGAAAGCAGGAGCGAGAGAGAGAGAAAAAGTGGGGTGGAAGGGAGGTGCCACACAGTTTTAAATAACCAGATCCCATGAGGACTCACTATCATGAAGCTAGGACCAAGTGGGGGGATCTGCCCACATAATCCAAACAGCTCCCACCAGGCCCCACCTCCAGCATTGGGGATTACAATTCAACATAAGATTTGGGCAGGGACAAATGTCCAAACTGTATGTTATACTAGCTTTAAAAATGAATTAGAAAGATTTCCACTTTCTTCTCATTACTTGGAAGAATTTAAGAATCTTTGAAATTTTATTTTCTGTAAAGGTCAGGAAGAGCTTATATGTGAAACTGATTTTGCTGCCTTTCTACATGGCAAATCGTTTTAATTGCTTCTATTATATTTATTCGGGTCATCCCATTTTTTCACTTTTTCTTGAATCAATCTTGGTCATTTACATTTTGCTAAGAGATCAACATCTCTGGCTTTTATTTTCTTTTTTGAGACGGAGTCTAGCTCTGTTGCCCAAGCTGGAGTGCAGTGTTGCAATCTCGGCTCACTGCAAACTCTGCCTCCTGGGTTCACACCGTTTTCCTGCCTCAGCCTCCCAAGTAGCTGGCACTACAGGCGCCTGCCACCACGCCCGGCTAATTTTTTTGTATTTTTAGTAGCGACAGGGTTTCGCCCTGTTAGCCAGGATGGTCTCGATCTCCCGACCTCGTGATCTGCCCGCCTTGGCCTCCCAGAGTGCTGGGATTACAGGCATGAGCCACCCGCCTGGCCTATCTTTGGCTTTTAAAGCTTTGAATCATTAATTTGTATTTAGTAATATATAATTAATTAAGTTGATTCTGCACTTAGCGTTATGTCTCCTTTCTCAATTTTATTTTCACTTTCTGTTTCATTTTGTTTTTCACTTTTAATAATGCTCTCAAATAATTTATTTTATAGTCTTGAAATAAATACTTTTTAGATATGCTGGTCTTTTCTATTAATTTTTAAAGTGTTTAAAATTAATTTCACCTTAATATTACTAATTCTCTTTCTCTAAATTCTTTTGTTCCTTTTTGTTGTTATTCTGCACATTTCTTAAGATGGTTACTATCTCTTACACTTTAATATGTTTTTATTAACAATAAAGGCATTTAAGGCTGTAAATTGTCTTCTTGGTAAATTTTGCTATTTACCATAACTTGATATGAGACATAATACTTTTAATTACATTATGGTGAGCTTGTAATTTCAGTTTTGTTTTTCTCTTTGATTTATACATTAATTTAATGCTTTTCATTAACCGGAATGCCATAATAAGAGCATATTAGTATATTATATAAATGGTACCAGGTGTTACAGCTATTTTTCAAATTCATTTTTGAATCAAAACTTCAAACTATGGTATAAGAATTATGTTTGGGAGCCACCCAAATGTTACCACAAAAACAAAATTGCATAAACGTAGTTGGAAATGAATGAAAGCACTGTGCAAATTTCCATATGTGCTTCAGCATTCCATGAGACTCCTTTAAAATAAAGAAAGTAAAGCATCCATGAATATATTTTGGCAACAGGAATATGTAGTATGTTTGAAGATTCCCACTACACATTAGCATCTCCTAATGCATCCAATTAATCAGGAAAATAGTTACTCCTCGTGGCAACCAGTTACCTATTCATTGGCTGTGGGAAGGCAAAGTAACAATGCAAAAAGTGGCATGAATCTTATGTTCCCAAAAATGGGAAGAGAAAAATGGCTCTCAAAAGTTATCTGGATCTGTACAACTACTACTCAGTATCTTCTGATATTATTTCACCCCAGGTTTCTCTTTACTAGTCCAAGGATTCTAGACAACTAGCTCATCTACTGTTCTGAGTGTTAAGTGGGCAGTACCAATCAGATGAAATGAACAGCTGTCTTACACGGAAGGAAGAGGACAAAACAACAACTACTCAGTATGATTGCTCAGTGCTCCTCTACAGAGGAACAGGCAAACAGTATACAGGGCTGGGTCTTGGCAGGAGCATAGCATAGGTAACCCCTATTAGAATAATTCCAACCCAAGCGCCTCTTTAATTTTTCCTACTCTTCTAGGTAAGTTCACACATTCAATTATTTTTTGAATGTGTACCTATTATGTGCCAGGCACTCGTCTAAGCTGTGAGGATTTGATTAAAAGACATAGCTCTTGTCCTTTAGGGTCTTTAAGTATTTTTAAAAAGAGACAGGAAGAAAACACAAATTATGACATAATAAGAACACTGTTATAACTGAATGGAAAAGTTTAGTGGGAACAGAACAAGGAGCATTTAAGGACCCAGTGCATAATAAGGACTCAATAAAATTGAACAAAAACGTAAGTGAGTAAATGAATTAAAGACCTTCAATGATAAGGAAGGTTTCATAGGAAAAAACTTTTGAATTGAAGCTTTATAAAAGCATGAATTTTCTGGAAATGCAGGAGGAGAGGGTCCTGAAGGAAAGGCAGATGCAATTTCAGAGGGTAGAAATCATGGCACCATAAGGGAGCTTTGCATAATTTAAATGGCTGGAAGTTAAAGATCCAACTATTGGGAGGAGCGGGGCCTAAGAACTGAGGCTGGACAGTTGGCCGAAGACATCACTGATATCCTTGAAAGCCATATGAAGGATTTTAGGCTTTGTCCTGTAGGTCAGGGGTAGCCCCTGTAGAATGTAAATAGGGGAGTGAAATGCCAAATTCATATTTGATAAGTATCTTTCTGGTTATTCACTGGAGGAAAGCTTGGAAAAGAACAAGTCAAGAAGCAGAGACAGACAATAAAGTGCTTCCACAGTAGTCCCAGGACTTGACAATAGAAACCTGTACCTGTCTCGTGGAAGTGAGGAGAAAATGGGGAAGATACCTAGAACATTTGTGAGGAAGAATTCACAAGTCTGATGGGCTATGGAGGGTGAGAAATAGGGAGAAAGAGAAACCTGGACTCCTTCAAATGCCTGCTTTTCTTGCTTAAGCAGTACATTCATCAAAACTAACAGAAGATGTGTCTTAAAAAGATGACTCTGGCTACAGAACTAATAATAGATTGGTGTGGGACCAAAAGAGGGTGAAAGAATAAATGGTTGCCTAACAGGGTGTTTTCTGTAAATACCAAAGCTTTCTTAGGCACCTGCTGTAGTTCTGTAAATGCTGCAAAGGAGCTGGCCCAATAACTTGCATCTGAGCAAAACTGCAGCATCACAGAGCCCAAACCCTTTCTCTATTTTCATTTTTCCAAAATCTGTGTGGCTGCAATGAAGGGAAGGTTTCCTCTGAGGTCCTTTCAGCTCACTCCTCTACAATTTTCCCACATAGCCCATGGCATATACTCAATGTATTATCCACAGTAGCTTTACTAGCTTGGTTCATAAAACTACTTGGAAAATGCATGATTGAGAAACTTTTAAGACCTTCAGGGAAAATTAAAGTCAAGGAAGAAGATCATCAGGGAAATGATGAAAGTTGTTATCAATGTTTTACTATAATTTAAATGAAATAATATGGAAGGATGTTTAAATTAAATATAATATGTAACAATTTTGGAGGAGTTCGTCTGAGCTTAGCACTGTGCACTATTGTCTCATTTAATTCTAACAATAGCTTTGTTAGATACTATTATTACTCCTGGCTAATAATAATAAGCACTGTATAATTAATTTGTAGTTGCATTTCATTGTTCATTATAAACATTTTACAGTTTCCTACAATTTCAACCTCTCACTCACTGATCAGCTTTTCTTTGCTGCTTATAATATGAATGTTAAAATTTGTTCTGTGTACCTATTTCTTCTAATAAATGTTTAATATCGTTCTGATATTATTTGTATTTGTTTATTCTCACCTCCTACATTTCACCACAGTCCTGGAGACAGACAGTAACTTTGATGCTCACCATGGAAACAGCTTAGCTGAGATGCTAATTTTTAAAACTCCCTGTTAATATATAGTGAGGCATAAAATTTTGGTTCTATCTAAGGTCAAGTCACCCCACAGCAGACATCATCAATCTTTTTGATACACCACTTGCTTTTAATGATGTTGGAAGATCTCTAAGGTAGGGTTTAGCATTTCTTATGTTTCATAAGTTTTTCCTAAATAGTTCAGTTCCTGCTCTACAGCACACTTTATCCCCATTTTTCTATACTGGTGTTTAATTATCTCTCCAATTATCACCAAGATAAGTGACTGGAAATACAGGTTTATGTCAAGTCCTAAATCTGCCAGGGTATAGAAAGGTTAAACTAAAGTAAACTGGGGTAAAGTAGAATTTCATGTCAATAAAATGAGATATTGATGAAAGATTACTGTATTTCTTTGTCACTTGACAAAAACATATCCAGGTATAGTAGACTTTTGTTTTGTCTGACCAACATCTATTTGTCCTTCTTCTAGTAACAGAAACAGCTTCTCTTCCATTTTCCTCACCATGGTGGCATTTGAGTGGGACTGACTTGAGTCCTCAGCTTCAGGAGTGGATAGATGTCCTTTAAAGGGAAATTCAGCAAAATTGTAGCCTAGGAGCAAGAATGGAACAAAATCTGTTACAATACAAGTACCAAGCTTGAGTGGTCATTCGGAGCACTCTATTGTACTTGGCCTTGGTAATTACTCAGGGGTGAGTACATGACACAATAGGAGGCACTGGTAGCCATTCCAGGAACTTTGGCTGAAGTGACAGGGACAGAGGCACTTGTATTCTTATGATGGTACTAAACCAAATACAAAATATTTTCCATCTTTGCCCCCATTAGAATATTGCCTGCCTGAGAATTGAGGATACACAGAGGAAGCAAAGTTGTCATCTAACAATGACATTGTTAGACCAACTGGACAGACACACCTGAAGGCAAACAGTCCTAAACTTCACATTTACAGAAATCAAAAATTTATTTTTTGCTAAAGCTCTTTTGAATTTCTGTCACTTAGGACTAATAGTTCTAAAATGCCAGTAAGATATCAATCCTGTAAGCTACAGTACAGGCTACACGTTCCTTACCCTAAATTCCCACAAATTTGAGTTGAGTAGAGAATTGGGAAATGTGAAGAAAGCCTCTTTTTCTAGCTATGGCTTATAGAATTACTGTTCTATAATTGATTGCCTGATTCCAAAATAAGTAAAAAATATACATATATAGGTAGACTACTTGTGAACATCTTGGAGCATGAAAAAATAGTACTTTATTGACATTAAAAAAATCTTTGAAATCTATGTAGTCAGCATTCTACATTATGGTTACTAGACCACTCAAGTCTGGCAATTTTATTTTAGTAGATCAATTATGGCCCACTATTGCTTCTAGGCTACAGCTTGGCCAAATTTGACTTTAAAGGGCATTTTATGGCAAAGATCCAAACCCTTTCACAGCAAAAGTTGAATGCTAATGGAATTGTTGTGATTTAAAACTGTGAAACACAATCTACTTTTCAATGGAGGAAACAGAAACCCTAACCACAAATATCTTCTGTTTCTTAACACAACCTTGAAGTATATTTTTAAATTTGTATTCATTATTTAATGATGAGGGATTTTTAAAGTAGTGTTAGATAGCATCAGAGCATCAGATTAAGAGACCTGGGTTCAAGTTTGAGCAATGATACCCACTATCTGGGTAACCAGGGGTAAGTTATTTAACATCTCGTAGCACCAGTATTAAATTGTAGCATGGATACTAAATGAGATGATGCTTGTAAAATGTTTTGTTGTGGCCTGGAACATAAAGAATATTCAATAAATGGCTATTGTTGCTATTACTATCATTGGTAGTAATGCTAGGAAAAGTAGAATTACTATAGATTGCGCATCCTTAATGAAAAAAAAATCTGAAATGCTCTAAAATCTGAAATTTTTGTGCTGACATAATGCCACAAGTAGAAAATTCCACACCTGACCTCAAGTGATGGGTGTGTAACACACAGCTTATTTAGTGTTTCCAAGGAAAAAAGAGCCTTCTAGCCCCTTTCAGCTGTACTATATCTTTTCTATGCATGCTGAAATTCCCCTATGCAGTCATACCCACAAAGGGTAATAAAATGGCATGTGTGTGGGCCGGACACACCAGCAGTACCCTGCAAAGGGCCAAGACTTAAATGTATTTCTCACTGTGGGTTTTTGTTTGTTTGTTTGTTGCTTATTCTCTGCTCTGTGGTATAAAGATAGTGTTGAAAATGTCAATAAAACCTGTAAATACTCCTATGAGTAACAGTGGCAAAAAGGAAGCATTTATGTTTATCTGTAGCACAGAAAGTTAAGCTGTTGGAGAAACTGGACAGTGGTGTAAGTGTGAAATGTATTATAGAAGAGAATGGTATGGAAATGACCAACATATATGACTTGAAGAAACAGAAGGATAAAATGTTGAAGTTCTATGCTGAAAATGATACACATAAATTAATGAAAAGTAGAAAACACTCCATAAATCTAAAAATGAAGATATTCATCATGTAATGAAGAATGGATTCATTAGCATTGCAGTGAACAGTGCCACATAATAGTATGCTGAGTATAAAACAAGTAAATATCTATCTCGATAAACTGAAAATTAAAGGGAACTGTTAATGTTCAGAGTCCATTAGTCAGGTGGAAAAAGTAGACACTGAAGAAGTTTTTGATATTGATAATAAGGCTTCAGTTTTTCACTAATTGACTGATGGTAAAATAGCCAACATGGTTCTGATTTAAGGAAATCCTGATAATAGTGATAATGAAGATGACATCATTATTAGCACTACAGAAAAGGTATCTAAAGGTGACATGGTGAAAATGTGTGATGAGCTTTTTGAAGGACTAGAGTAGCATGCATTCATAACAGAACAAGAAATCATGTATATTTATAAAATCAAGGAAAACCTCGTAAGACAAAAGCTGTTGTTAATGAGGCAAAATACTTCAGAGGGAAACAGTTTTAAAAAACATCCAGCAGAATGCCTCCTTATCCCTAGAGGACCCACTTCCTGGTCCTTCACTGCTTCTGATGATTTTCTTACAAAAATAAAATACAGTGTACAGTAACCTTTTAATCAAAACACAGCATCACAGGTAGAGACTAAGAGCCTGCTATTGTTCATTGTTGCTGTTAACAGCTGAGATAGGTGTTCTGGTGATGCTACTGTGCTGCTTAGTTCCCCTGAACACATTATTTTTTCACTGTATCAGTGGTGTGTCATATTCTTTACTGTTAAGTACTTATGTGTAAATACATGTAAAAAATGATTGTTTATCAGTAGCATATAATTCAGTAAGGAATGATGGTGATGCAAGACAACCAGATTGCCCATGTAGGTGGCTGAGATAGTGACACCTTTGCTTCTGATGGTTCAATGTACACAAACTGTTTCACACACAAAATTATTTTAAATGATTGTCTAAGATTACTTTCAGGCTATGTATACAAGGTGTATCTGAAACATAAATTTCATGTTTAGGTTTGGGTCCCATCCCCAAGATATTTTGAGGTGTGTGTGTGTACGTATGTATGTGTGTGTGTGTGTGTGTGTGTGTGTGTGTGTGTGTATGCAAATATTCCAAAATCCAAAATTGAAAACACTTCTGGTACCAAGCATTGTAGATAAAGAATACTCAACTTGTACTAGTAGAATATTAGCCATTCACTTTTGTATTAGTGATAAGGAATTTTTGCAGGCATTATATTTTTTCCTCCCTCCTTCCCTCCCTCCCTCCCTGCCTTCCTTCCTTCTGTCCTTCTTTTTTTTTTTATCAGTTGAAAATACCAAAAATGGAACCTTTTCTAGGAGAAATCTTAAGACTAATAGAAAGAGAAGGACCTTACTTCACAAAGAACAAGACAAATTTTAAATGCCCAATGATTTTTTTTCAGAAATATAATTGTGTAAAATAACTCACACATCTAAGAATCTAAGGTAAATTTATCACCTCATAGTCATTAATTCACAGCATGCAAAATCTTTAAAAATTCAAGAGCAAATAAAAATGTGTTTTAAATTTGACCTTAAATTTTGGAGAAAAGGGTAGATAAGTTGTTTCCTGCTGTTAACAAAAGACAGTATTTCATGACTATAAAACAAAGATTTTTGGTTAAAGAAGAAATGCAATATCTAAGGATTATCTCCAACTTTTACTCCATATTTACTGAACATTCTAACTTAAAAAAAAGATTTATAGCAGCATCCAACAAATATAACACTGGCAAAACCTTAGAGTTCTCATAAAATCAGGACACATTTGCAATAGAGGAAACGACATAATTGTTCTGATTGTATAAAGAATAGACTGTAGGAAGAAGGTTCCAGGATGGCTGAATAGGAAGAGCTCCAGACTACAGCTCCCAGCATGAGCGACGCAGAAGACAGGTGATTTCTGCATTTCGCACTTATTCCAAAATTGACCACATAGTTGGAAATAAAGCACTCCTCAGCAGACATAGAAGAACATAAATTATAACAAACTGTCTCTCAGACCACAGTGCAATCAAACTAGAACTCAGGATTAAGAAACTCACTCAAAACAGCTCAACTACATGGAAACTGAACAACTTGCTCCTGAATGACTACTGGGTAAATAACGAAGCGAAGTCAGATATAAAGATGTTCTTTGAAACTAATGAGAACAAAGACACAACATACCAGAATCTCTGGGACACATTTAAAGCAGTGTGCAGAGGGAAATTTATAGCACTAAATGCCCACAAGAGAAAGCAGGAATTAATTAAATTAAAAGAACTAGAGAAGCAAGAGCAAACACATTCAAAAGCTAGCAGAAGGCAATAAATAACTAAGATCAGAGCAGAACTGAAGGAGATAGACAAAAAACCCTTCAAAAAATCAATGAATCCAAGAGCTGGTTTTTAAAAAAGATCAACAAAATTGATAGACTGCTAGCAAGATTAATAAAGAAGAAAAGAGAGAAAACTCAAATAGAGAAAATAAAAAATGATAAAGGGGATGTCACCACCAATCCCACAGAAATACAAACTACCATCAGAGAATACTATAAACACCTCTACGCAAATAAACGTCATGCTAAAAACTCTAAATAACTAGGTATTGATGGGACATATATCAAAATAATAAGAGCTACTTACGACAGACTCACAGCCAATATCATACTGAATGGGCAAAAACTGGAAGCATTCCCTTTGAAAACTGGCACAAGACAGGGATGCCCGCTCTCACCACTCCTATTCAACATAGTGTTGGAAGTTCTGGTCAGGGCAATCAGGCAGGAGAAAGAAATAAAGGGCATTCAATTAGGAAAAGAGGAAGTCAAATTGTCCCTGTTTGCAGATGACATGATTGTATATTTAGAAAACCCCATTGTCTCAGCCCAAAATCTCCTTAAGCTGATAAGCAACTTCAGC
>NW_012104098.1:1532241-1535789 GCF_000951045.1 Mandrillus leucophaeus | reverse complement strand
AATGAGAACACTTGGACACAGAATGGGGAACATCATACACTGGGGCCTGTCGTGGGGTGGGGGGAGGGGGAAGGGATAGCATTAGGAGATATACCTAATGTAAATGACGAGTGAATGGGTGCAGCACACCAACATGGCACATGTATACATATGTAACAAACCTGCACATTGTGCACATGTAGCCTAGAACTTAAAATATAATTTAGAAAAAAAGAATAGACTGTAAAGGGACAAGAGTAGAGAAAGGGAGATGGTTTAGGAAATCCTTGTGGTCATTCAAGCAAGACATGATGATTGCTTGAATGAGGATGGTAGCAGGTAAGAGGATGAAAAGTGGTTGGATTTGGAAAATAGTTTAGAGGTAAACTGATAGAACTCACTATTAGATGAGATGGGGGGTATGAGATAGAAAAAGAAGTATGGGATAAGTCCTAGGTTTGGGGTCAAAGTGTCTGGAAGGACTGTAGTGTGACTTACTGAAATGGGGAAAGTTTATGTTGCAAGCTAAGTAGATATCTGCCAAGTTGGCTAGAGACAAATTGTATTCCAAACAAAGCCACCATCATAATCCAAGGCAGAAAGGTTTTAAGGAGCCTGGCATGTCCATAGAAGGAGAACATGTTTGAAATTGAAGACATGGAGGATACTAGATGAGGACAGGGAAGGTGGATAGGTGGAGTGGAGGATGTTGCCAGGAGCTATCCCACTAAGATTGAACTAGATTCTTTAGGCTGGAGAGGAATTGAGTTTACAAACTAAACAATAGGTAAAATTAAGGTTATAAAATAGGATATAAATATTGTACGGTATAATAAACCAAAACTAATACAGTCAACAGAACCAGATTGACGGAGTTTGAAAGGGGAGAGGGAATAATAATTTCTAACACTTGTAGAGGCTCCTAGTTTTTCTTAAGTGTTTTAAGGACACATTTAATCATCACAATGCTCTTTTGAGGCATCTTCTATTATTCTTGCCATAACAGATAAGGAGACTGAGGCATGGAGAGCTTAAGAAATGTGCCCGACTTCATACCGCTATTGAGTGGTAGAGATAGGATTTGAATGTTTCAGAGTCCACGACTTGGAACTATAATCCAGAGGGATAGTCTCTGAACAACATAGGAATCTTTATAGATGGGAGTCAACTTACTCAGAGTGAAACTGAAACACAAGTTAAAGGGACTACTTCTTAATGCTTTCTTTATATGATGAAGCCTTGTTTGTCTGAAGTTCAATAACGCATGCAGTTTTAATCTGATTTCCTTTTTTTCTATTAAATTTCCTGCAAGTATAATTAAGTGTTTTTTTTTTTAAATAGCCCATTGTTATACAATTATTTTGACAAATCTCCTTTCCTCTCTACAAATTTATTTTTCTATATAGGTGAAAGTGATACCTGGAATTAGGTTTACAGTTGTGTTTTGGTTTTGGAATAATTTGTTGCTATTTTTTCTTTGTACTTTTCTACAGTGATTAATTTTTAAATTAGGGAATTTGCATCATGTCAATAAGAAACTACAAAGTAATTATTATAATAAAAGAAAAATGCTGAAGTGGGGATGAGGATTACAAGATTATACCAATCATGAAGGTCATTCATTCTGTTCTTACAATTGTTTAAAAAAGAAAAACCCTGTTATCTACAATCCCCCAAAATCTATTCTCTAGGTTTCAAATATTAATTCTATATATAAATGTAATAACTGTCTACTTTTAGCTGCACTACTTGTGAAAATGTAAATAACTTCATCATTTACTAGTGTGGCACACATATATATTGGGATAATGATAGAAAAGCACTTTATAGAAACAGTGTACCAAATAATGGATTGCAGTAGTCTTGTGGATATTAAATTATTAAACAGGTAGAGGTAAGTTCCTTACGTAAAAATTCAATCATCTGTGTGATGAAGAGGAAAGAATAACGGTCTATTATAAGAGATAGTGGTGCAGCAGAAAATTATACTGGGAATCAGGGTCATGGAGTCTAGTCCTGACTCTGCCACTGAACCCTAAATGTGTTGGTGAAACCACTTTTCTGGAATTTTGTATTCCTACAAAGTAGATAATGAAACTATATGATCCCAACAGATTGATCTAACACATGCATTTATCTCTGCTCTTGCTCCAAAATGCACAACAGATAGGAATTTTTAAAAAAAGAAATACCACTACAAAAATAACAGGGGGAGAAACAACAGAAAACAGAAGTCAAAATGCTGGAAAGTGGGAAGTGGATATACGAATGGTAACTGACTTAACGAAATACTAGGCAGAGGGAGGTAAGGGGAACAAGAGACAAGTTAATACCCATTGCAGAACTTTGGAAAGACTTAGGAATTGCTCACTCCAAATACTTCTAAAACTGCAGGAGATAGTGAAAAATAGAACTGGCTAAAACACTGTGTGTGTGTGTGTGTGTCTGTATGTATGTGTGTGTGTGTTGGCAAAGGCTGGTGGGGGTGACAGGGGAGGGGTGTAAAAAGAAAAATTCTCTCTCAGGCAGAGAGAAAGGTTGGGTTACCCATAAAGGGAAGCTGATCAGAATAATAGCAGATCTCTCTGCAGAAACCGTATAAGCCAGAAGAGAGTGGGGGCCAATATTCAACATTCTGAAAGAAAAGAATTTTCAACCCAGAATTCCATATCCAGCCAAATTAAGCTTCATAAGTGAAGGAGAAATAAAATCCTTTACAGACAAGCAAATGCTTAGAGATTTTGTTACCACCAGGCCTGCCTTACAAGAGCTCCTGAAGGAAACAGTAAATATGGAAAGGAAAAACCGGCATCAGCCACTGCAAAAACATACCAAATTGTAAAGACCATTGACACTATGAAAAAACTGCATCAACTAATGGGCAAAATACCATCTAGCACCATAATGACAGGATCAAATTCACACATAACAATATTAACCTAAAATATAATCGGGATAAATGCCCCAATTAAAAGACATGGACTGGCAAACTGGATAAAGATTCAAGACCCATTGGTGTGCTGTATTCAGGAGTCCCATTTCAGGTGCAAAGACACACATAGGCTCAAAATAAAGGGATGGAGGAATATTTATCAAGGAAGTGGAGAGAAAAAAAAAAAAAAAAGCAGGGGTTATAATCCTAGTCTCTGATAAAACAGACTTTAAACCAACAAAGATCAAAAGAGACAAAGAAGGCCACTACATAATGGTAAAGGGATCAATGCAACAAGAAGAGTTATCTATCCTAAATATATATGCACCCAATACATGAGCACCCAGATTCATAAAGCAAGTTCTTAGAGGCCTACACAAGAGACCTACACAAGACCACACAATAGTAGTGGGAGACTTTAACACCCCACTCTCAGTATTAGATCAACGAGACAGAAAATTAACAAGGATAATGAGAACTTGAACTCAGCTCTGCACCAAGTGGACCTAATAGACATCTACAAAACTCTCCACCCCAAATCAACAGAATATATATTCTTCTCAGCACCACATTGCACTTATTCCAAAATTGACCACATAATTGGAAGTAAAACACTCCTCAGCAAATGCAAAAGAAC
>NW_012104098.1:1338938-1532191 GCF_000951045.1 Mandrillus leucophaeus | reverse complement strand
GATCAAAAGAGACAAAGAAGGCCACTACATAATGGTAAAGGGATCAATGCAACAAGAAGAGTTATCTATCCTAAATATATATGCACCCAATACATGAGCACCCAGATTCATAAAGCAAGTTCTTAGAGGCCTACACAAGAGACCTACACAAGACCACACAATAGTAGTGGGAGACTTTAACACCCCACTCTCAGTATTAGATCAACGAGACAGAAAATTAACAAGGATAATGAGAACTTGAACTCAGCTCTGCACCAAGTGGACCTAATAGACATCTACAGAACTCTCCACCCCAAATCAACAGAATATATATTCTTCTCAGCACCACATTGCACTTATTCCAAAATTGACCACATAATTGGAAGTAAAACACTCCTCAGCAAATGCAAAAGAACGTAAATCATAACAAACAGTCTCTTAGAAAACAGTGCAATCAAATTAGAACTCAGGATTAAGAAACTCACTCAAAACCACACAACTACATGGAAACTGAACAACCTACTCCTGAATGACTACTGGGTAAATAATTAAATATAGCAGAAATGAATAAGTTCTTTGAAACCGATAAGAAAAAAGACACAATGCACCAGAATCTCTGGGACACAGCTAAAGCAGTGTGTAGAGGGAAACTTATAGCACTAAATGCCCACAGGAGAAAGTGGGAAAGATCTAAAATAGACACCCTGAAAGCACAATTAAGAGAACTAGAGAAGCAAGAGCAAACTAATTCAAAAGTTAGTAGAAGACAAGAAATAATTAAGATCAGAGCACAG
This sequence comes from Mandrillus leucophaeus, assembly GCF_000951045.1. Classification (NCBI taxonomy): domain Eukaryota; kingdom Metazoa; phylum Chordata; class Mammalia; order Primates; family Cercopithecidae; genus Mandrillus; species Mandrillus leucophaeus. Next base: position 1,531,418 of record NW_012104098.1, on the reverse strand, counting down.
CTGAAGGAGAGAGAGACATGAAACACCCTTCAAAAAAATTAATGAATCCTGGAACTGGTGTTTTGAAAACACAACAAAATAGATAGACCACTAGCCAGACTAATAAAGAAGAAAAGTGAGAAGAATAAAATAGACATAATAAAAAATGATAAAGGAGATATCACCACTGATCCCACAGAAATACAAACTACCATCAGAGAATACTACAAACAACTCTACACAAATAAACTCGAAAAATGGATAAATTCCTGGACACATAACACCCTCCCAAGACTAAACCAGGAAGAAGTCAAATCCCTGAATAGACCGATAACAAGTTCTGAAATTGAGGCAGTAATTAATAGCCTATCAACCAAAAAAAGCCCAGGACCAGACAGATTCACAGCCGAATTCTACCAGAGGTACAAAGAGGAGACGGTACCATTCCTTCTGAAACTATTCCAAACAAAAGAAAAAGAGGGCCTCCTTCCTAACTCTTTTTATGAGGCTAGCATCATCCTGATTCCAAAACCTGACAAAGACACAACAAAAAAAGAAAATTTCAGGCCAATATCCCTGATGAACATCGATGTGAAAATCCTCAATAAAATACTGGCAAACTGAATCCAGCAGCGTTATCAAAAGCTTATCCACCACGATCAAGTCAGCTTCATCCCTGGGATGCAAGGCTGGTTCAACATACGCAAATCAATAAATGTAATTCATCACATAAATAGAACCAATGGCAAAAAACACATGATTATCTCAATAGATGCAGAAAAGGCCTTCGGCAAAATTCAACAGTCCTTCATGATAAAAACTCTCAATAAACTTGGTATTGATGGAACGTATCTCAAAATAATAAGAGCTATTTATGACAAACCCACAGCCAATATCACACTGAATGGGCAAAAGCTGGAAGCATTCTCTTTGAAAACTGGCACAAGAAAAGGATGCCCTCTCTCACCACTCCTATTTCAACAGTATTGGAAGTTCTGGCCAGGGCTATCAGGCAAGAGAAAGAAATAAAGCGTGTTTACATAGGAAGAGAGGAAATCAAAATGTTTCTGTTTGCAGATGGCATCATTGTATGTTTAGAAAACCCCATCGTCTCAGCCCAAAATCTCCTTAACCTGATAAGCAACTTCAGCAAACTCTCAGGATACAAAATCAATGTGCAAAAGTGACAAACATTCCTATACACCAATAATAGAGAGTCAAATCATGAGTGGACTCCCATTCACCATTGCTACAAAGAGAATAAAATACCTAGGAATACAACTTACAAGGGATGTGAAGGACCTCTTCAAGGAGAACTGCAAACCACTGCTTAACGAAATAAAAGAGGACACAAACAAATAGAAAAACATTCCTTGCTCATGGATAGGAAGAATCAATATCATGAAAATGGCCATACTGCCCAAGGTAATTTATAGATTCAATGCCATCCCCATCAAGCTACCAATGACTTTCTTCACAGAATTGGAAAAAACTACTTTAAAGTTCATATGGAACCAAAAAAGAGCCGGCATTGCCAAGACAATCCTAAGCAAAAAGAACAAAGCTGGAGGCATCACGCTATCTGACTTCAAACTATACTACAAGCTACAGTAACCAAAACAGCATGGCACTGGTACCAAAACAGAGATATAGACCAATGGAACAGAACGGAGCCTTCAGAAATAACACCACACATCTACAATCATCTGATCTTTGACAAACCTGACCAAACAATGGGGAAAGGATTCCCTATTTAATAAATGGTGTTGGGAAAACTGGCTAGTCATATGCAGAAAACTGAAACTGGACCTCTTCCTTACACCTTATACAGAAATTAACTCAATTTGAATTAAAGACTTAAATGTAAGAACTAAAACCATAAGAACCGTAGAAATAAACCTAGGCAATAACATTCAGGACATAGGTATGGGCAAAGACTTCATGACTAAAACACCAAAAACAATGGCAACAAAAACCAAAATTGACAAATGGGATCTAATTAAACTAAAGAGCTTCTGCACAGCAATAGAAACTATAATCAGAGTGAACAAGCAACCTACAGAATGGGAGAAAATTTTTGCAATCTATGCATCTGATAAAGGGCTGGATCTACAAGGAACTTAAACAAATTTACAAGAATAACCAAACAACCCCATCAAAAAGTGGGCAAAGTATATGAACAGACACTTCTCAAAAAAAGACATTTATTTAGCCAACACACATATGAAAAAAAGCTCATCATCACTGGTCACTGGACAAATGCAAATCAAAATCACAATGAGATACCATCTCATGCCAGTTAGAATGGCAATCATTAAAAAGTCAGGAAACAGATGCTGTAGAGGAGGTGGAGAAACAGGAATGCTTTTACATGGTTGGTGGGAGTGTAAATTAGTTCAACCATTGTGGAAGACAGTGTGGCCATTCCTCAAGGATCTAGAACCAGTAATACCATTTGACCTAGCCATCCCATTACTGGGTATATACCCAAAGGATTATAAATCATTCTACTGTAAAGACACATACACACTTATATTTATTGCAGCACTGTTGATAATAGCAAAGACTTGGAACCAACCCAAATGCCCATCAATGATAGACTCGATAAAGAAAATGTGGCACATATACACCATGGGATACTATGCAGCCATAAAAAAGAATGAGTTCATGTCCTTTGCAGGGACATGGATGAAGCTGGAAAACATCATTCTCAGCAAACTAACACAGGAACAGAAAGCCAAACACTGCATGTTCTCACTCATAAGTGGGAGGTGAACAATGAGAACACCTGGACATAGGGAGGGGAACATCACACACTGTTGCGTGTCAGTGGGTGGGGGGATAGAGAAGTGATAGCATTAGGAGAAATATTAATGTAGATGATGGGTTGATGGGTGCAGCAAACCACCATGGCACGTGCATACCTGTGTAACAAACCTGCACGTTCTGCACATGTATCCCAGAACTTAAAGTATAATTTAAAAAAAAAAGATAAATTCTTATATTTCATAATAAGGAATTTATAGGTAATGTATAAAACTAAAGAGCAAAGACATAGCAATAAAGCATGTTACTTGGAAATATAGAATTAAATAACAGAATGTATAGCTTAAAGTGTTGGAAATGGTTGTCTTAGGTTATAGGGAAGTGAAATGGGATTGGATGTGTCAGTGTTCTGCTGCTTTTTTTAGTAAACTCATTGTTGTTTTTGACTTTTAAAAACATATATACCTATATAATATCTTTTCAAGCATGTATGTTTCACTTTTAACAAATTTTCGTTTATCTATGGAAGCAATCCTCAAGCCTACAAATGTGCCAGGAAAACTTGATTTTTACCTTTGGATGCACTAAACTACAAACATTTTTATATTATATGTTAAAGTCAGAAAGAGAAATATATGTTTGTAAATAAAGTGATCATATAGAAGTTAGATCAGGCCGGGCACGATGACTCACAGCTGCAATTCCAGTACTTCGCAATGCCAAGGTGGGCAGATGGCTTGAGCCCAGGAGTTTGAGACTAGCCAGGGCAACATGGTGAAACCCAGTCTCTACAAAAAATACAAAATAAACCCACAAAAAGCAAGTAGTTGGGCTTGGTGGCACACGCCTGTAGTACCATCTGTGCCAGTGGCTGGGGTGCGAGGATCACTTGAGCCCCTGAGGCAGAGGCTGCAGTGAACCTTAATGAAGCCACTTCACTCCAGCTTGGGTGACAGAGCAAGACCCTGTCTCAAACAACAATAACAATAACAACAAAAGTTAGATCAGCAAACATGCTAGGTTTTCGTTGTGTTTTTTGTTTGTTTGTTTGTTTTTTAATGTTCACCAGTTGAAGTCTGAGTGATTAGGGAATCTTGAACCTGGATTTTGAAGTATACTATCAACAGCTTTAACTCCTTCCTCTCTCAATTCCCCAGTAATCCAGTTTTATAAAATTTAGATGAGGTTAGAATCTGTCATTTGCTCTACAGTAATGATTTAGTTATTATTATTTATAATAATTTAATATTAATATTACTAAAAACTAATTTAATTTATAATAATTTAATTATGATTATTATTGTAGGGCCATGACCTTAGTCATTGTTTCTCCATGTTATAAGTCACAGTTTGGGAATATGCAGGTTATTTGGATTTATTTAATCCTTCTGTGCCTTTCCCCATGGTGTGACTTCGTGTGGCCTCCTTACCAGCCTAACTGGCCTTTACTGGGGAGCCTGTCAGTACAGCTACTATTTAATAATACTTGGGTTGTCAAAATTATTTCCTTTGTCAGAAGGACACCCTCCCAACTCCCTACCCCCACATCCTTGGAATAATATGTTAGAATGACAGCAATTCATGATGGACCATGTGTGCTCTATATCCTTTTGTTTTTCTTCTATCAGCAACAGGTATGTCATTAATGCTCATAAAACTGTCTAATCCTTTAAGCCTTGTTAAATTACTTGTTATAATTATTTTCTACATGAGTGATTTCTGTACATTATTCAATACTACCAAAAACATATTCACTCGTCATTTTAAAATTTATTCACAGGCAGTTTCATAAAGCCTTTTCTTGGGCTTTTATTCTATTGAGAAAGATAAAAAATAATGTATCCTAAAAGAGTTCTTTTTTATTTGTTATTCATTTTAAACTTATCCCTAAATGAGACTTTGGCAATATAATCATCACCTAGTACATATTCAAAGTACACTCAAAATTTGGTGATTCCTTCACTAGCCATTGATGTAACTTAATCTATATTAAGGAGGGGAAGCTCTTACATTACATACTGTTTCATGACCTTAAGAGATAACGGCTGATCACAGGAACCACATCCCTCCCCTCAAAGGAAGAAAATTAAGGAGAAATTACTGTTTCTTTCATGGACCCATTTTCTTTACAGGACACAACTGATAAAAGTTTTCCAGGAAAATAAATGGCCAAATTGATACTTCTTATCTTTTGAAAATTTAGAATTCATAGATATTTTGATTACTACAATTAAAAATTATCTAAAAATTGAGCCATTGGGATAGGGTTTTAGCAGGGGGATTAGAGTGAGGTTTGAGGGTCCAGCTAATGAAATGTAGGAAGAGTAACAGGAAATGACTGTGGCCCATCAAGATACACTGAAGGTTTGATGATTGCTTTACCAGCTATTGCTGAATACTAGAAGAAGAAGAAGTTCAACTAACACAACCTAGGCTATTACTATAAACTTAAAAGAATTATTTAAGACCATGCAAGGCAAAGCGAAAGAAAAAAGAAAACGATACAGTCAGAAAAGGCAGTTATGTAGGTAGAATTTACTATATGGAATTTTTGCAGAGAAAAGAAACAGGAGAACAAGAGAACATATAAAGCAAGAAAGGAAAAGAGCTTTGCAAGAGACTTTTGTATGAAAAAGAAAAAAATGAAGATAGATGACTTACTGTTTACTACTGTATATGCTTAAGAGACAACAGGCACATCTAAAACAAGAATTAACTTAAAACATCTGGGACCTGTTGTTATTATCTACAACATGTAGCTTTGACAGAAATATCAGAATATTAAACTACAGTAGTTCAGAGACCAGCGTCCCTTTATGTAGCATTTAAAAATATACTTTGAGAGAGATCTACATCAAAATCTGATAATTTATCTGGTCTGGAATGTTCTCTTTGAAATTTACCTTATTAATAAATTATAAGCAAAATAAATTTTGTTTTCTGATATATTTTGGGTATTTGTATCCTCCAAATCTCATGTTGAATGTAATCCCCAGTGTTGATGGTGGGGCCTGGTGGCAGTTGATTGGGTCCCATGGGGCGGATGCCTCATGAACAGCTTGGTGCCCTCCTCAGAGTAACGAGTGAGTTCTCACTCTGACTTCACGTGACATCTGGTATTTTAAGAGGGTGGCATGTTCCACCTTCTCTCTCTTCCTCACTCTTGCCATGTGATACACCAGCTCCCCTTTAGCCTTCCTCCATGATTAGACGTTTCCTGAGGCCTTACCAGAAGCTAGGCAGATGCTGATGCCATACTTGTACAGCCTGCGGAACTGTAAGCCAAATAAACCTCTTGTCTTTATAAATTACCCAGCCTAAGGTATTTCTTTATAGCAACACAGAATAGCCTAATGGTTTTTATAAATTTTTGTTTAATAAAAAATTTGTTTAATTTATTAATTTAAATACTTATTTAAATTAATGTATTAAATTTTATTGATTTCTAAAATTGTATTAATTTTTTTAATGAGTATGCCCTGTATTCTACAGTGGCAACAAAACTTACCAGTATAATGAATCCTTTAAATAAGTTTTGATAGCCCTAATCAACTCTGATATGCTATTATCTCATGCAGGTTTCATTTTCCCATATTTATCCTTAATATCTATAGAGGTAGAGATGAACAGAATTCTCATGACACATCCAACATGGCATAAGTTTCAGTTTGGAATTGCCTGATAAACAATATCTCACCAGAGTGCAAAAATTAAAGGGGACATATTACAATTTGCAAAACAGAAAACAAATGATTTTTAAAACTAGTTAAGCTACTTTTTAAAATCATAAAGTGATATTTAATAATATATTGGGACAAAATAAAGGAAACTGCCTTGGGGGATTAAGAAAAAACAACACTACACCGCAAAGAGAAGCACAAATATAGACAAGTTTATGGAGAATAAAAGCCCACCATCTACTTATGCTTTTAACTTATAGCTCTATTATGCTCTTAATTGCGAGTTCTAGTAAGACCACAACTTGATTGCCGAAACAGGAGGGCTACACATAGGATCATCATACAGTGCAGCACCACCTGGTGACAGAATGAATAAAAACCACACAAAAAAGAAAGCTGACTAAATCTGCATGAATTCCATACTCAAAGATGGGGAAGCAGGAGGCAGGGAACCAAAGTAAAGGCATGTACATTCCCTCATATTTCTCTGTCACTCACATTGAATCCTAACAACCCTCTTCCAAATTAACTTTCTCCACATCTCCATATTTTTGGAATATCCAACTGAAAAAAAAATCAGGTCTGTTTCCAATTGAAAAAAAAAATCAAGTCTGTTTACCTTTTGTAAGAGAAGCAGGTGTATCTTGAGTAAATCTTGATGCTTATAACATTTCCAAAGCTATCTTCATGACTTCTTAGGACTCAATAAGTCTTTTTTTTTTTTTTTTTTTTTGAGACAGAGTCTTGCTCTATCGCCCGCCCAGACTGCAGTGCAGTGGCGCGAGCTCGGCTCACTGCAAGCTCTGCCTCCTGGGTTCGGGCCATTCTGCCTCAGCGTCCCGAGTAGCTGGGACTACAGGCGCCCGCCACCACGCCCGGCTAATTTTTTGTATTTTTTAGTAGAGACAGGGTTTCACCGTGTTAGCCAGGATGGTCTCGATCTCCTGACCTCGCGATCCACCTGCCTCGGCCTCCCAAAGTGCTGGGATTACAGGCATGAGCCACCGCGCCTGGCCTAGTCTTTTTATATTCTTTAGAATACTTCCCCTTTTTCTAAGAGAAAGAAAATAAAATCTAATATTTTATAGACTTTTTACCAACTGGAGTTAAAACTTGTTTTTAGAACTTGTTATTTAATTTTATAATTGCCTGTATAACCCTTAATGTGTATAACAGAGAAAGATGCCTAGGCAGTCAAAGAAATGCAATGGAATTGGAGAAATTTAGTTATACCAAAGAACCTTCCAGACGAATCCACTAAGGCTCAAGCTACCTTTCAAAGATGCCAAATACAGTCATGATTAGAATATAGATCAGTTCACAAACCATTTCATCAATATGAAGCAAGGGCAAGAGAAAGCTTTTTGGTTTTGATTTGGTTTAGTTTGTTACTGCAAACTGTCCTGCCATCCTATGGGTATCTCATTTAGTTTGCTGTTTAAGAAAAGAACAATGAATTTTGTGCTTCAAAAGAGGCTTTTTGCCTGTTCTGTCCCTTTAAAGTCAATAGCTTTTTGAAATTGTCCAGCTGACCCCAAATAAAAAATTCTGAAAGAGATGCTCCTGACTCTTCAGAAACCCATTATGTGACAGGACTGACGGAGCTAATCCTATAAGTGTTTTACTGCCCAGCAGAGATGTGGTGGCTTTGGTGGATTATTATCTGGCTGCCCTAATGGAATTCCTCTTAGCCCAGTGGGAGAGGGGGAATGATTTTCTGCTCCCAAGAAAATTAACTGCTCTAAGTCTGTGGAATGTGGTAATTTTTTATTTCCTAAACAAACTCTTTCACCTGTTTCAGTTAACTTGTACAATATCAGAAAAGCATGAGGGCTTGGAGGAGTGAAACTAACCTGTAATGCATTCATTCAACTATTTATTAAACAGATACTGAGTTCCAGGTACTTTGCTAGGTAACTGAAAACTAATGAAAAATAAAAAAGAAGGCAGAACTACAAAGTGGGATCTGATATGGTTTAATACCTTCTGTTTTTATTTGGTTTATAAAATGCTTTCTAACATGCAAGTTCAGTAAGCTCAAAGGACAACCCTGTGAAAAAGGAAGAGTGGTTATTAATATCATTTTATAGATGAAGGACTGGAGGCTCTGAGACTAAGTGTATTTTGCAAGGTCACATAACTAGTAGGACACAGTGCCAGGAATAGGGCTCAGGTCTTTCCTTCAGTTCCCTCTTCCTCGTATCATACCCCCTGACATTTCAATGCAGTCACTTTTGAAAGTGAAATATTTGAAAAATAGTCTATTATGTTGGTTGTCCCACACAGCAAGTCTTCAGCACAGAAATGAAACTGGCACTTCATTAACATAGGTTTCTAAAATTTAAGTCACTTGCCTAAAGTTGCCCCGCTCTTTTCAATCTAAAAATAATGGTAAGCTGGGTATAAATGTCTTTCTGTTTCAATATTTTAAGAGAGCTCCATAATGAACACTTTTGCAAGAAATAACTTCTGAGTTATTCTGCTCTTTTCTTGCCCAGCAGTGAAACACATGGAAATAATCATGTTGATTAAATATTACAAGTAGAACAAGAGAATTTCATCGCCTCAAATTTGAACTAGGAATGGGAAGTTATTTTCTTATTTTAAAATTCTTATGCTACAAAAGCAATAAAAATATACTTGATTTTTTGGTAATACATTCTAACTATGGAAAATTATCTAGGGAAAACATGATTGAGGCCGGGCGCGTTGGCTCATGTCTATAATTCCAAGACTTTGGGAGGCCGAGGCGGGTGGATCGCTTGAGGTCAGGAGTTTGAGACCAGTCTGGCCAACATACTGAAACCCCATCTCTACTAAAAATACAAAAATTAGTTGGGCGTGGTGGCACACACCTGTATTCCCGGCTACTTGAGAGGCTGAGGCACAAGAATTGCTTCAACTTGGAAGGCGGAATGGCAGTAAGCCGAAATCGTGCCACTGCACTCCAGTCTGGGTGACAGGTGATGAGTGAGGCTCTGTCAAAAAAAAAAAAAAGAAAGAAACAAAGAAAAGAAAAAGAAAAACATGATTGTATCTCTTTACCTGGCCTACTTCACCTGGCCCAATTCACCAGAAGTAAATATTGTTAATCCTGTTAAACTGGTAAACACTGTTTAGTGTAGTTTATCCCAGAAGTTCATTTTATGTGGTAATATTTTAACCATGGGGATGACTCTATATATGATACCAATTTGCCTTTCTATGCTCACCCAACAGTATATGTGAACATATTTTTATGTTCATACACATAGATTGCCCATATTTTGTTTAATAAATACTGAGCATTTCATAGTATTTATATACCATAATTTGTATTAACTATTTCCATTGATGTACTTTTAGCACTTTACAGCTTCTTGATTTCCTATGTCATAACAAACATCTCTGCTCATGTTTTTGCAAATATATGTAAGCATTACTGCACAATAGATGCCTAGGAGTAAAGCTGCAGGTCAATATCTTTACAAATGGCTTTCTGAGTACTGAAATTGCCCTCCAAAAAGCTTTACCCTATCATATGCTGTAAGTAGCCTTGCAAGTGATTGCCATCCTTTTAATGTTTGTAATCTGATGGCAAAAAATAATATTTTCATTGTCACATAATTTGCATCCATCTGATTAATAGTGACTTATGTAAGTGTCCCATCACATGAACAGCTCGATTTCCTTCTGGATAATTTTCTCCTCGCCATCTGATAGTCTGATGGCACTATTAATAAAGATGCCCTGCCTTCTTACCACCTGCATACTGCAATGAGATTTGTATTCCCTACTGGACAAAATTCATTTGCTTTGTGATGAACAAGAGTCATTAGCTTTACGATGGACAGAAAACATCTACACCATTCTACAAGTTAACTTGCATCCCACGAAGTTGCTAAATAGACTGACCAAAGACAAACAAATGTACACACCGTCATAGACTCAGACAATCCCCAGAGAGTTGGCTAGACTACAACCAGATTGAAGGAATATGCAGTGATCTTTTTCTCTCCCATTTCAAATGTCTTTCACAATATTAACTTTTGGGTCACTGTTCTCACCAACCCAGTCACCAGAGTCAGGTGGGCATTATGATATTATACATTAATCATGAATATAGTAGAAAGAAATGATTCTTAGTCTACATTCCACAAATGCACTAATTTACAGATTCTACAAATTTAGAATGTGCAAGTTTAGTTTTTATAATATCCCTTAAAAAGTATAAAGGGAAAAAATTGTTTTATTTTTATATTAAAAATGACCTTATACGAGTAGTTTATTTTCATCTCTGCTATTAAAAAAAAAAAAAATTTTGTCCTGTTTACCTCAGAGAGTTAGTGAAAAGGATTAACTAAGATAACATGTATGACTCTTTGAAATATATAAATTACTTTACAAAGGCAAGTTGTTTTCATTGTAATTTAGTCATCTACTGGAGAAGACAAAGCAGGGGACTAGGAGTCAAGAGACCGGAATCCTAGTGCTTTTTCTTCTGTCAACTAGTCATTTAAAATTTTGGCAAAATGCAAAATGTTTGTTTATATATAAAACAAGAGAATTAAAATATCTGATTTTTTCGGGTCTGAAATTGCAATTCTTATCACATTAGTAGAAGATGATAGAAAGGGGAAACAGAAGGGCGACTGATTGATAGAAAATCGACAAGCATTTATTGACTGCCTGTCCCTGAGATTTAACAATGAATTTAACCTAGATCTTACCCTCAAGGAACTTAGCCTATTTCTAAATCCTTAGCCAGAAATAGAATAGGCATTTGGGAAGAAGACATTCACAGTGGGGCAAGATAAGGACCAGTTGGAATCTCTTGGCATCTCTGCATTTGTTCTTTATCACCTTTAAACAACAGCCTTCAGAGTATAATGGTTGCTTCACTTCTGCCTCTCAAATTTCACAGAAAATGTCTCTAGTAGACAAGCCTAATCTGAAATATATAGAAATGTACTTTCAATTTAGCTAAAATGACAGTATGAAAGCACCACAATCTACCTCTTGTCAATTTGGCATTCATGTTAAACAAATACTTAATTTCTCAGAAAAGATAAAAGCAAAATTGTATTTCCATCTAACACAATGCAACCATCAGTCATACAACCCCAAACTTGCTAAACCTCTCTCCAAAGATTCCTAGAAATTTCTTGAAGATGTCAGGATTCTGAATTTTTTTGGAATTTCCCATTTTTCGGCATATGCGTCTTACCAAAGGGTATGAAGTAGCTCCTGTTTCATGTTCTCCATGTCCAAGCAGTATGATATCATCAATGCAATGGACAGATGTGATGTTCCCTAGCATGGAAAGGTGTTCAAAGTTCCTGAAGATGAAATTATAAACTAGAATTGTAGAGTTGATATAACACATTGATATGCAATGATAGTATGTTCTTGGTCCTGCCCATTGAAGGCAAACTGCTCTGGTAATAGCAGACTATATCTGCAGACAATATAGCAGTTGCCAAGTCAGTATCTATCTATTGAGATCTATCTATCTATCTATCTATCTATCTATCTATCTATCTATCTATCTATCTATCTATCTATTGTGCCAGGTAATGTGTTCCTTTACTCCAGCAGCAAAAACACATCTGGTACAATAGTTACAATTGTAGTCACCAGATGATTAAATTTATTATAATCCACTGTCATTTCTTGAGATTCATCTGTCTTTTGCACAAGAGGAACAGACAAGTTAAGTAGGCATATGGTGGGAATTACTACTTCTGCATCTTCAAGTACTTGATGGTATTACTAATCTCTACAATCCCTCCAGGAATGCAGTACTACTTTGGGTTTATTATCTTTGTATGCAAAGCCAGTCCTAGTGGTTTCCACATATTATAGCCTTTCCTATCATAATAGCCAATATGAGGATTATGAAAATTGCTAAGTTTATCAACTTCAACTATATAATTCCAAAACTGGAGGAAAAAAAATCACAAAGAGCATTTGAGGACACTCAGAACCCAAGCCAATACTCCATCAATCACCTGACCTCAATAAGCCCCTATTTCAGGTGTCAGACCACAGTGCTGTATGCATCTCCAGGAATAAATGTCATTTTAGAGACAGTGCCTAATAATCCCTTTAAAAATGTGATTATTTTCTATTTTCCAATGCATAGTCATGCTGGTGAGTGACCCCAGGTCCCTTTGGGGAAGGATAGGAGGAAAGATGCTGCATCAATTGTTGACTATGTAGCAGGGTCTTTCCTCAAGGGAATCCGACCTTCAATTCATTCAAGATACTCTAAATCTGCTCACTTGCTCAAGTCTGAAAATTAGTTGAAGTACTGGTCACATCTCTCTATTGTGATGACACAAGTAAACTCCTGCTCATAAGACTCAGAGCTTTTCCACTTAATTAAGATTTTAGTAGGCTGTCAATTGATTCCACTTCTGGGTACATCATTATCATCTAGCCAATGTCAAAGATCTCTGTTGGTCAAGTCATCCTAATTACTGCCTTGGCTCTGCTGCCCATGATGATCTTCATGTTCACATTGTTTTTGATGATGATATGCTACCATTTAGCTGTTGACATTTAGCAATTCTCATTATCTCCACTGAATTCCAGGGGTTCTGTTTTATGGCAAGAGTTTCCCTATCATTCCTGGCCTATAAAACTAGCCACCACAATGGTCTTCAAAGATGCCACAAGCTCTCCTCAGGAATTAATTTCTTTCAGCCTTCCACAGTCTTGGTAAATGGGTTGTCTTCTAGACCTTCTCAAGATTAATGAATAGGTAAAAAGATCTTACAGCATAAATTTACTCCAACATTCAAATCTCCCTAAGCCTTTGGATATCTTTCTTCTTAGTACATCAGGAAAGCATTAACATTACAGCTTGATTTAGCGTAGGTTACCTTTGGGTCTAGGCTTCAGTCAATCAACCAACCAAACTGTTAGAGCCTCTCTTTGTTGCTCAAGGTGACATTATGAATCCAAAATCTTTGCATAGTGCACCTTTATCAACAAATTCAGCTTGATCTAATCTTATTTCCTTCCACTCTGATCCAATATACTTAGCTGGGATTTTGAAATCCCAAAAATATTACTTTATTTTTCCAAGTTTTCTATTATATTCAAAAGCAACCAATCAACCACATAATGCACCTTATTTTTATTAGAATGTTCCATGGAAAAATTTGATCATTCCAAAGCCTTGTCTCCTATAGGCACTTTATGCCAAAATGTGAGTATTTAAATAACTATTTTGTCAGTGTATCATTGGTGCCTCCTTTGCTACTGGCCATGGGAACATGGATGCCTTTAAATCCAATAAGATAAGAACCAACTACAGATACTGACCTTTAAGTTTCTACTGCCAATAAGTTTAGCAATCAGTGTTTAATCAGGAAAGCAGAATAACTACAATGTTATAGAATACATAATTTATTATAGGAATTTCACTTTGTACAACTGTGGGAGAAGCTGAGGAAGTAAGGACCTAAAAATGATCAGAAAAAGGTTACTAACCACCCATGGCATAAGTGAACATGTTGAGTTTTCAGGAAACTAAGCTTATTCACCTGCTGGAGTGTATAAGGAAATAGGCTAGTGTAGAAATCTATGAGAAGTGTGTAGTCCTTCATAGTTATTGCGTCTATGATTTCACAACAAAGCATCTGGTAGTGTGCCTGACAGCTCTTGGTTTGAAGGGCCAAGATTTGGGAAAAAGAACTGGATGCAGAATGTGAAATGGCAGAAATACAATGAAAGAAGCATGTACAAGGGTTCTAAGGAAGGAAATAGTTTGGATTATTTGAGACAGTGAAGAAGAGCAGTGTGGCTACAGGTTGAAAAAAGGAATAGAAGATTCACTCGAGATAAAATTGGAACAACAGAAACAAGTCAGATCATTCAGCGCCTTATGGGAATGTAAAAATTATTCTAAGCATATTGAGAAACCACTAAAGGGATTCTTAAAGCTTCTAAGAATGAAATTATCACTACCATCATATTTCCTTCAATATGTCACACACTACAGTAAATATTTTACATAATTATTCACCTAACATTATTGAGCACCTACTATATCCTAGAGAGTATGCTGGGTGCCAGAGATTCAGTAACAAACAAGATACACATAGATACTATTTTCAAGAAGTTCATAATCTAGGAAGCATGTTGCATTTAATCCTCACAGTACCTTCTATGAAATAGGAAACTGAGGCATAGAGGGAGTCAATTGCATGAAGTCATTTTACTAGAAATTTTCGCAATCAGTATTTGGACTCTGTCGTATTCCCAAGACATTGCTTTTAAGCAGTATTCTGTCTGCCTCCCATGCTGTTATGTAAACACCCAGATAACCCCAAGGAATAAATCACTGGGATGTGATTAATTTCTTAATCTCTTCATGGTCCTCAATTCTCTAGGCTTATATCAATGTGTACATGTTAGGTTATAAATTTCACTTGAGCAAGGAAATGAGACAGCCTTGAGTATGTGAAGTGTCCTTTACAGAATTCAGTGCAATTAAGTTTACCAGCTCACTCAGTTTATCATGTGCATGGTGTATGCTGAGCAGGTGCCTGGCTGTCCATCATGAGATCTGAAGTTCCGCATTACATTGGACATGCTCACTGGGATGACACATTCAATTTGGTGGCTGCTTATTGGAATCACATCTTTTTGTCATGTTCCCTTTCCTTCAACAGGAAAGTGTAATCATAAATATTAAGAACAAGTTTTTGAAGAAAGCTTCTCACTGACTCTAAGAAATAAAAGAGTTAATTTAATGTTGAATACATTGAACCAGTATTGGACAGATAAAAATCTAAATTTGGTTGTCATAGCTGTCAGGCCATTTAGAAACCAAATAATTCACACCCTACTAATTGCTTTTATGTTCATATATCCAAGAGACATGAGTCATCTCTCACAGATTCCTAATTATGAATGACTTACACCTTGTTGATGACAGAGCTCTGTGTTATTCTTACAGAAACTTTCCAAGATGTATTTCTTTCAAAATAATTTTAACTTTCTCTGATTTAAGTTTATCTGATAAACTTGTATCTTTTCTCAGAAAGATGTAACCTAGGGGCCTACCTTTTCCTGTCTTTCTTTCCTTAGCCAAAGCATTGTTCAGAAGCCAGGAAAATTGTGTTTCTAAACTTTTTGCTGCACAGGGTGTCGATGCTGTGATGACAGATTAATCCAGGCACATGATTGCTGAAGCTCTGTATTAAAAGCACTGATGCTTTTCAATAGGGAATCCAAAAACACCATGAAAGACAGCAGTGACATGAAAATCCATGTAGTGCATATTTGAGTGTGTTAAAACAAGGGCCACCAGATTCTAGAGGCATCAAGAAGTTGATATTATATCATTATTAAGAGTCCAGGGACACTTCCCCTAATTGAGTGTTAAATATGAGGAATTATTTGAAGATGGAGGAGGGAGAATGAATACAAATGTAACTCACAGAATATGCCAGTTTAGTTATTGACTGACATAAAAAGTCTGCTGCTTAAGATTCAAGTGTAACCAGTGCCATGTCAGGATTTTTACACATACACACACACAGTATTCAGTAACAAAAATGTTTCATTGGTCCTTGATCCTTCAACATTTTACTATTAATTGCCTGGGATACAGAGGCCCTAATGGAAGGGTCATGGTCAGACCTGGAAAGGCCAACTTTACTTACCTCTCACCATGCTAGTGTTTCCTCCCCATCCTCAGGCTTGGCAAGCAGAAGCCTGAGGCCTGAAACAAGTAACCTTCGGACCTAGTTTTAGTGAGTATGGTTTCTGTGGTCACACTTTCTTTCACTACGTCAGCTGTTCATTAGAGGCACCTTGCTGTGCTGCATGTGTGAAATATTAGGCACAAGAGTGGCTTCTAAGAATTAAACTAGAGACTAATCCTTGACTCCTATAAAGTAACTATCAAAGACCTTCCATCCTACCTATCTGGGAATTTCATATGAAGGAAAGATTGATGCATAATTAAAACAGAATCTGTGTATTTATTCAGCATAGGGAGTGGTAGTACAAACTTCCTGGAACATTATTCCAAATGGGAGGATCCAGCAATAGGGATCAATCTTTCTGCTGAGTCAAATGTTGGCTTCTCTTCTGAGGTTTCTGATATATGGGCATCAACCAGCACTATGTGCAATGATAGCTTTTGCTGCATATCTTGCCAGTGATTCCAGTGAAAATGTTCAATTTTCTTCTTTAAATCAGCAATTTTCTGGGTCTCATTGCTATTAATATTTATGAATTGAAATAATGTGGTGCTTCAAAAGTAGCCCCAAGGTTTTGTAAGATAAATTATGGGATTCCTTTTTTTTTCATAAGTAGTAATAAGAGTATAGATAGATAGCTTAAGGTCATAGAGTTTACTGGCAGGAAGAACCAAAGAGAAAACAATGCTTATGCCATTATTCTAAACGGACCACAATAAACTACAACATTTTGAAAACATTGTTATAAAATAGGACTTGAACTCAAGGTCTGATGTGATTATCTTATTAAGAGTTCTCGGGAGCTTAATTTCTCCTTGTTTAAGCATCTCTATGCTCCATGAAGCAACTACAAGCTCACTTTTAGTTGACACTGCATTATGACCCCTGGAGTAAAGCCATCACTATAGGGAGAATACTAAATTCTCTAAATACATTTCTAGATTATCTGGCATATTTGATTAGTGGATCTTATGGGTCCTTCTTTTCTTCTTTCTTTCTTTCCTTCCTTCCTTCCTTCCTTCCTTCCTTCCTTCCTTCCTTCTTTCCTTCCTTCCTTCCTCTCCTCCTCCTCCTTCTTTTTGGTTTATTGTTTATTGAGAGGGGGAATCTTGTTACATTTGTAAAAAGTGATTGTCACATCAAACTACATTATTTTATTTTATTTTTTATTTCCATAGGTTATTGGGGAACAAGTGGTGTTTTGTTACATGAGTAAGTTCTTTCGTGGTGATTTGTAAGATTTTGGTGCCCCCATCACCCAAGCAATAGAGGCTGCACCATATTTGTAGTCTTTATTCTCTCACCCCCTTCCCACCCTTTCTCCTTGAGTCCCCGAAGTCCACTGTGTCATTCTTATGCCTTTGCATCCTTATAGCTTAGCTCAATTGCCCCATACAGAGTAATATAAATTCCTTCCCTCATATCCCTACTCATACGCTTCCTGCTGTCTCATTCTTAATCAAGAAAAAAGCACATTACAACACAGATAAAAATTCCTCTATAATGCTGGGATTATCCATGCCAATCTAAATCATTCTAGGCTACTGTAAGTTCCACATGGTAAAGGTGGTGGTGAGGGAGTTATAATAAAATACATAAGAAACTGTATTTCTTACCCATATGTGTATCCATGGCCACAGGAAGAATGAATACTGCAACTCTGATCAACAGTTTCATTCCTGCATTAGTAAGGAAATTAAAATCTTACTGTAAGGGTCCTCTTATTACAGGAAGTTCACTTCTATCAGGAATATTTCATAAGCCAGTTTGTAGCCAAGGTCAAGAACCAGGAAGCATGGAATTAAGTAGACCACAATCAGTAAAACAGGACTTGGTTACCAAGCTTTGGGACAGGATCAGACAGGCTAGAAACCTGCTGGGCATTGTGCTTCCTGGTTGTGAGAATACAGGTCAATCATAGGGACTCAGAGCTGGGCCCAGAGCAGGATGAATGCACGGTAGAGGCAGGGGCCAAGCTGGAAGACAAGCACATGAAAATGATATTTTATCCATGATGCTTTTACGAGACCACAGATCAGATTCCAATTAATTATTAGTGAGGATTAGCATCAACGTTAATTCTTTTCTAGATTGAAAAAAATCACAGAATTGGCATGACAGACTATCTATACATGTACAACTTTCACTGTTTATAAAACGTAAGGATAGGCCGGGTGGGTGGCTCACGCCTGTAATCCCAGCACTTTGGGAGGCCGAGGCGGGTGGATCACGAGGTCAGGAGATCGAGATCATCCTGGCTAACACGGTGAAACCCTGTCTCTACTAAAAATACAAAAAATTAGCCGGGCGTGGTGGTGGGCGCCTGTAGTCCTAGCTACTGGGGCGTGAACCCGGGAGGCAGAGCTTGCGGTAAGCCGAGATCGCGCCACTGCACTCCAACGTGGGCCACAGAGCGAGACTCCGTCTCAAAATCAAAAACAAAAACAAAAACAAAACCATAAGGATAAAGCTATAGTGCTTTATGATTGTTACTAAAATAACTTCCCTTGGAAAAAGAAGACCACATTTCAGAGTCTTATCAGTAAAGTTGTAACAGTACTTCTGCAGGTATTAAAATGAGCTTTCCATTTAATAATATTATTGTTAGAACACCTAAGATAAAGTGTAGTAAAGGAAATTCATTCATCATTCATCCATGCCTCTGACAAATATCAGGTCTGGATTCAAGAAGTAAACTTGAAGGTCATCAGCCAATAAGAGAAAGTTGAAGTTGTGGATCCTAGAAATAGTGCACTTTAATGTCAACTTAGATAAATTTTAGATATGATAGTGTTAAATGCTACTATAGGTTAAGGAACATGAGGATGGAGAACTGACCATTGTATGTGGTGTTGCGAGGCTCATTCATGACTTTGACAAGAGTAGTCATGTCATTGGAGTGCTGGGGGCCTTATTGGAGTAAGTTCAAGAGAAAATAGAGAATTTAGAGACTGTAAGCGGACTCAACACTTCCAAGGACTTTGTCTAAAAAAGGGAAGGAGAGGAATGAAGAAGTAGCTAGGGTGAGTCAGGTCAAAAGAGGGTTTTCTAAGATGAGACTATACCAGCGCATTTGTATGCAGATGAGAAAGATTCAGAAGAGGTGAAACAATTGATGATGTAGACAGGAGAGAAAAAAAAACACCATGGTGATATCTCTGAGTTGGCAGAAGTGGATAGGATCTAGGTCCTAATGGAGGAATTAGTCCCTGCTAGAGCCCAACTATAGCAGAAAAGGCTCTCAATATATTGTTGTGAATGAATTTTAAAATACGTCATGTGTTCTTTCTTGAGATTTTAATATCTCACTCTTCTTTTTCTGACTTGTTCTTTTGTAAAAGGGGCATCTTGAAATCTAATTCAGAATAAATATGAGGTAAATGAACAACTTGGAAGAATAAACTTTCCTCTATTAACATTTGTGGGAAATACAGTCAGATTACATGAAAGACAAATTAATTTGGGTTACCACTGATGCCAACCATCCTCAAACTAAGATGTGGCTAATAAAAATGAAATATCCAACAACATAAGGACATGGAGAACCAATCCTTTCTTGGGATAATCTTCACAGGAGTTAGGGGGTCCTAAAGCAGGTAGGAAAAGTGAGGGCTCTAGAAAATATATTCACACAAATACTGTACATTCCTTGTGCCTTTTTATCCAACAGACTTCCTGGCTACATGCAGACTGATAATGTCAGGATGACAAACCTGCAGTGCATTATTAGCAAAAAGATAAGCATCACACCATTTCATGAGCGAAAACATCTTACATCCTTAAGCATTTCAATGAAGAGTGTAGGATCAGTTCCTCCCATGTGAATCACTTTGACATTTAAAGGGTTCATGGAACCAAGAAAAAGGTAAGGCCCATTAAAGGAAAATATTGTAACTCTCATGGAATGTTCCTGGATTTCTGCCATGTGAAGGAAGGGACTTGTAGTGGAAGGCAATAGGAATAATAGTCACCCAGGAGATGAATAGCCAATCAAGCCACTTAAGGTTTGTGATCATTGAGGCAATAAAGTGTCATTCTCCTTGCAGGTCGGGCTCCAGTGCTAGGTACACTTGACTACATTCTATCATCATCTACACAATGTGTGATCCAAAAGGATTAAGAGAATCAAGCCCTTCCTTTACTCACTCCTCCAAAGAGTAAAACAGATGCTGGTAAATATTTGTTTAAGAAAGATCTTTTCTGATAACCAAACTGGATGCCTTTTCAGAGCAACCACAGAGGTAGGATTAGAATTGTCTGGTTGGACTAGAAGGAGGTGGTTAGAGAAGGGAAGCTGGGTGTTACCATGGAAAGCTGGAATCCAGCTCTACTGGTACGTTAGCCTCTGCCACTTTGGAATCTTTTAAGTGCCACAAAGCCCCATTTCTGGGTAAACACAATGAAACTCATTTTGAAAGGAGCAGAGGGAAAGGGCAAAGAACAGAGAAGCAGCTTCCTTATTCAGGGAAAAGGGTAGGTAACTAGCACCTCATAGACTGAAAAAAAAACAAAAAACAAAACAGGTTTTAAATTCCCCAGGATTTACAGGTTAGCAAGGCCCCTGTACAGAGTCATATGTTCTTTGAGAGAATGAAAATGTCAGATCTGAAATCTCAATAAAGCAGATAAAAAGGCTCAATATATTCAGAATTACCAATTCTAAAGCTCAAGGAATCATATTAAGAGAAGGAGAGAGAAGAGAATGTCTCATGTTCCTTAGTTATACATGGCATTTCTGGCTTAAAAAATAAAATCAACTTTTTAATTTTTAATTTTTTATTTTTTGCTATTTTACTAGAAACAACTCAGAGAGGAAAACTAACTGTCCATCCTTTGTTAAAGCACTGCTAGCCCACAGGCCAGGCTAGACAGCTTGGGCTTAGTTGAGTGCCACTGGCTAAATTTAACACCGTGGCTTTCTTGTTCTTGAGTGCGAAGGCGAGCAGCAATCAGAGGTGCTATGCTCTAGCTCTCTTTAATCCATTTTTAATTACAGTATGAACACAATATGCACAGTAATGGGTGACTTCCATGTTTTGTTCTGGCAGGTATCAGCTCGTTTCCAACTGAATGACTTGTTTTCTTTCTCCGCCCCCACCAGCCACCCAGACCCTGGGCCCCAGGCCCTCTGATCCTCTTTTTCCTGAAAGAACATCTTATTTGAAACGCCATTGTCCATCTTAAATTAAATGTCCATGTTAAATTAAATTGATTAATTTTCCAAGGCATTAAAGAGCCTTTAAATTTAGAATAAACAAAGCAAGAAAGGGCTCTTCTTGTAAAAATGATGCAAAGATGGGAAAATAAGTAGTTTTTTAATAGTTTTTTGCAATAATTTTTTGAAATAAGTTACATGTTATGTTGTCGTAAGATTCTATTTCACAATAAGGATGAGGGAAAATTAAATCTGTAGTATGAAACAAAATAAATAACATGGGTCAAATTTAAATTTTTCTGATTGCATGATAGGTAGGGACTACCCCTATATTTCCATATTATTGTGATTATTATTATTTACATATGTAGTACTTTTTAATTTATGAAATGCTCATACAATAACATCTTACTTTATTCTCACAAATCTATAAGGTGTCATTATTCCCACTGAAGGGATGAGGGAATAGAGACTCAGAGATCAAACTACTTGCCCAAGCTCATAGAGCTAATAAATAGAAGAGTCTGAATTTGAAAGTAGATCTTTCAGCTCCAAATTTTGTCATCCTTATGCTATAAACACAGTAGCATTTTCAGCATTCCTTATTTTCACATTTTCTTCATCTCATTCTCTTACATAGAAGTAAACAGGTTAATCTTGAGTATTTCATTAGGGCCAAATGTATCAGTTATAGCCTTTGTGCATGCTTCTCATTAAGTATTTCTAAAGTATTTCAGGCAAAGTTTAACTTATTTAGTTAAGATGTGGTTTCCCAGGCTGTCTATTCTATCAGGATCTTGATTTCTACATCTAAAAAATGGGAATAATAATCACAACTCTTAGAAATATTTAGATATCATTGAAGCAAAATGTATCTTCATAATTATGCCTTATTTTTAATTAGAAAAGAACTGGAAGCATTTATTAATGTTATTAGTTTTTACAAAAAGAGATGACAAGATTTTGTTGCCAATGTCACTAATAGTCCAGACTTTTCCCCAACATAATTTGGAGGTAACTTTAGCAAGAGAAAGACACATAGGCAAAGATTTTTCAAATGTGAAAAAGGAACAATAAACAGTGTGAAGATAAAGGAATTTATTATTTTTCTACCATGTGATAATAAGCATGAGGGATTAGCAAACACTTAAATTTTTTTAGAATAATTACATTTTGGGATGTTGTGAAATTTCAAACTTAGCTTGACCTTTTGGTGTTTGAGTTTGTCTACTTTTGGCATAAGACAATTTCCTGACTTTAAAGACATCAGGCAGCTCTTACCAATGAATATTTTAATTATTCAAGTTGCATAAATGACTTGAAAACATATGGAATCAATTTCCCACACAATGTTCATTGGTTAAAAAATTGTGAGAAAAATGGTTTTGCTATACATGGATTCAATTTTCTTGAACTTCACATTTCACAAGCTTGAAAATAACTGGATTTCTACTAGACCTGAATCAACTCAAAGTCGATCACAATCCCAGTACTAATCTGAACCGTTTCAAACATTCTTCACATACATGGCAATCATGCTGTAACTATACAACATTTTCAATTTTATCATTACCATTCCCCAACCCCTCAACACACGCTCATATTAATACCTTTTAAAACTTATACCAAAACCCTACAAAATAAAACAAGCATGTTATAATCCATAGAATAAGAGAACCAAAATGTATAATTTGTGGCACTGTTCATTTTGCATAGACTTTTGATGAAAAAACAAGCTGCTAATAATAAAAACATACTGTGAAGACCACCATTTATCAGTAATCAGTGACAGTGACTTCTCCATTATGTGATTTGTACTACTTGTTTTCTAGGTATGAATTCGAAGGCACTGGGTGATATAACCCTGCTGTTCTTGAGTGCTGTTCTTGAGTGTCACTTATTTTTCTGTCACTTCACTTAATAGCACAGAGCATCATGTGGACTGCGTGGGATTATAGCACTTGGTATGAAAAAGGTAGTGGGAGGATATTACAGCAACAGTTATGTTGAAATGAAAGTCTGGCATACATGCAAAGCCATCTTCCAATTCTTTCCCTTTTTCAATTCAGGCCCTACGATCATGTTATCACTAACATTTATTTTATGTTGTTATCCCTCTGAGTGATTTAATTTTGAGACATAATAATTTTTAAATTTATTATACTTGAATTGGTTTATCCTTAGAACTTTAGTCAAAGATGCATCATCAGCTTTCAAATGGCATAGACTGAAGCAAGGTTGATAATTATGGTAAGAACTGGTCAACAGACTTCCTGGTGTAGTCCTCACCAGAGAAATGCAAATCAAAACCCACAATGAGATACCATCTCACGCCAGTTAGAATGGCTTTTCTTAAAAGTCAAAAAATAACAGACATTGGCAGGGCTGTGGAGAGAAGGGAATGCTTATACACTGCTGGTGGGGATATAAATTCGTTCAGCCACTGTAGACAGCAGTTCAGAGATTTTCTCAAAGAACTAAGAGCTGAACTACAATTCAACCCAGCAATCCCACTACTGGGTATATGCCCAAAGAAAACAAATCATTCTGCCACAAAGACACACGCACCCATATGTTCATCGCAGCACTATTCACAAAAGCGAAGACATGGAATCAACCCAGGTCCCATCAATGGTGGAATGGATAAAGAAAATGTGGTACATATACACCATAGAACACTATGCAGAGCCATTTAAAAAAAGATCAAAATCATGTTCTTTGCAGTAACATGGATGCAGCTGGAGGCCATTATCCTAAGTGAACTAATGTGGAAACAGAAAACCAAATACCACACGTTCCTGCTTATAAGTGGGAGCTAAACATTGTGTACACAAGGACAGAAAGACAGGAACAACAGAAACTGGGGAACACAAGAGCGGAGAGGAAGGATTGAAAAACTGCCTACTGGGTGCTACACTCACTTCCTGGGTGACAGGTTCAATTACACTGCAAACCTCAGCATTACACAATATACCTTTGTAACAAACCTGCATATGCACTCCCAGAATCTAAAATAAATGTTGAAAAAAAAAAAAAGATTAAGTTCACTAATTTGTCAATGTGTATATGAAAGTAAAGTAGCCACAGGATTAAAACTCATTTCAATTTGTTTATTTTATTTATAACTGATTCTCATTATTTGCAGGTTCTGTGTTTGTGAATTCACCTACTCACAAAAATTTATTTGTAACCCCAGAATCAATACTAGCAGTGTTTTGTGTTCTTTCACGAACATGCATAGAACAGGGACAAATTTGATCACGTCCCAGCTGAGGTAGAACAAAACCATGCTCTGCCTTCCTGGTTCAGCTCTCATATTATAAACAAGTGGCCTTTTCTCAGTCTATTCATTGCCACTTGTTTCTGCATTTGTGTGCTTTTTGTGGTGTTTCACAGTTTAAAATGAACCCCAAGCACAGCACTGAAGTGCTGTCTAGAGTTCCTAAGGCTGTGATGTGCCTTAGGGAGAAAATATATATATTAGATAAGATTCAATCACTCATAAATTACAGTGTTGTTGGCTGTAAGTTCAATGTTAATGAATCAACAATAATATTAAATGTGTCCTTAAACAGAAACACATATAAAAGAAGGTTATGTATTCATCGGTTAATGAAATTGTGACAAGGCACAGAAGAATCTGACCCTGTATTTCCCTTAGGAGGAATGGTTTAGTATTTGCAGCAATTTTATAGGATATAAAAATTAAAAATGATGAGAATTGATTATATATTTCATATTTGATATTTTCATCATCTTCAGAAAGGATCAGATGGAAAGTTTAGAAGACATTAATATGTAGGGTTTCTTTAACAATGAAATACTATATTATTACCATATGTATTATGCTCACTATATCGTTTTCTTATGATGATTTTTAATTCCTTTTTTAAAAAAAACTTTCTCCTAGTTAGAGAGACTTTTTAGTTAGCATTAATAATTATTTCTTACTATCGATAGGGAGCCACTAACAATATTTCTTAACATAAAGCTCAGAGGAAAGGGGCTTGCTCAGAAGGCCTGGGAAGTTAGTTGGTGGCTGCGCCCACCTGCCTACATACCACTACTCTGCAGTGCTCCACATGGGGCTCATGACTTATCTGATGACATCACAACTTCATGCCACAGAGAGCAGAGCATGCCCTTTAAAGGTAGATGCATCCAAATTCCGGCTTTACCAATTCATGCTTATATAACCGAGAATGAGTTGTTTACCTTTCTGAGCTTTTCTGTCTCTGTTAATCTGCACAATGAAGATACTGATACCAACTTACAAAGACAACCTTTTTCTTTACTAAAACCAAATCTAGAAACTCAAAATTTAGTCATGAAAGAAAAAGTCTGGTGGTAAGATAGGTGCAAAATCAAGCTGCTTTCGCATTTCCCCCAATTTTGTCTCTCTGTGGGGCTGTCACACTTTCACTACCAGTGCCAGCATTGTGAGGGGTCCTCCAGTCTTGCTGTTCTCCTTAACTGATTCAAAGACAGTTACAAGCCCTTGTTTCTCTTTAGCACAACCAAGGCAGACAGAAATCTCCCAGAGGCCTTCACTAACTAATTTTTTTTTCTTTTTTTTTTTTTTTGAGACGGAGTCTGGCTCTGTCGCCCAGGCTGGAGTGCAGTGGCGAGATCTCGGCTCACTGCAAGCTCTGCCTCCTGGGTTCAAGCCACTCATCTGCCTCAGCCTCCCGAGTAGCTGGGACTACAGGCATCCACCACCACGCCCAGCTAAATTTTTTGTATTTTTAGTAGAGACGGGGTTTCACCGTGTTAGCCAGGAAGGTCTCGATCTCCTGACCTCGTGATCCGCCTGTCTCAGCCTCCCAAAGTGCTGGGATTACAGGTGTGAGCCACTGCACCTGGCCAGGCCTTTGCTAACTATTAAGGGAGACAAAGTGTCAGGATGTTCGGAGGAAGCCTCTCTGGGGTGGTTCATTTGATGGCATCTCCCAGGTGGAAGAAGGCTAGAAACTAGAATGCAAAAAGTCCAGGAAAATAGAGGAGGCATGCAAGGCCTGTACTATACTCTTCAAAACAGCATTTGGAGTAAAAAAGGCAGATTTTATCAGGGCAGAGTTCTACTTAGGAGTAGTTGAATCAGAAATCTGCAGTGTATAAACTAGACTTCTGTTATTCTTTCTGTCTTCCTATATTTGCATCCTTGCTGTTTTTCTTATCATTTAATAAAGTCATTTTAAAAACAGCAGCCTATAAAAAGCACAGTTCAGTTGTACCAAGGATCTCAATTTGGGTTCCTTAGCCCAAACTACGTTTTAGCCATCGTTTTAAATGGTGTATAGTTAGAGATGGGGCGTAAATATAGTATCAAGGGGAGAAAAACTAATGAGCAACACCCAGGATATTTGGAGAAATAGAGTTTGGTTATTTGGTCAGGCTTAATCCCCCATAGGAAGAGTATCAAAGTAGTTGGCACAAGGGCTGACTATGACAATATATTAACTGTGCCATAACAAAATACCTCCAGAAGGGCTGTTTTATATTTTGACAACTACAAACACATAAGCTGAATTAGATAATATTTTTAAAAACTTTTTAATAAGAAACTTACCAAAGTTGTACTAGTAAAGAAAGAGTGATGTGCTCATTTAAAAAAAATTATATTCAGTGATTCTACTTATTCAACCCAAAGCATATCATGTAATATAATCACATAATTTTCTTATGAAATCTGTAGTAGGAATAATTACTCCTGTTTTACTGAAGGCAAAGAGATGTCATGTGTATATTTTAAAATCATGGGTAGATTTAAAAATAAGACTGGAAAGTTTTGGCTTCTATACACAATCAGTGCTAATAAAACGGGTTGGACGAATTAATGTTATTGACTGAATTTTAATGCTCCCTAAAACATGTTGCATTTCATGATTTTTAGGTCTTAGAAAATCTTCTCAGAGCTCACTGCAAGACAATAAAGAAAAACACTTCTGTAAATAATGTTAAATGACACTTGGGGGCCAGCAAAATCAGGGAAAAGGGAATCATGGCCTTCAGTTTATTTCCTGATTCAAGAAATGACTCACTGTGTAACTTTGTAAATGTTGCTTAACCTTTTAGCATTCCAGTTTCTGCAGCTGAAAAACAGGGATAATATTTGTCTACCATACAATGGTAAATGCTCTGGAAATAAAAAAAAAATTAATCTTGTATCAAGGGACAGTAAAGCTGGTTTTTCATGTACTTGAGATATCACTGACACATTCACAAAGCAGTTTCTGCCAAAGTTGTATGGTTAATGCTTCCAGATCACCTCCCTAAACACCACATTGTGCACTGAACTCTTTTTATCCCGCCTTGAATCAGAATTGTGATCGCCGTGGGGTGTGTTCTACATGACTGATAGGCTGCATTATGCAGCCTGTATCACCCGCCCATACCAGAATGCTTTCTGCGTGGTTGTCAGGGAAGACAAGAGTCAACAGAAGGAAAAAGATCCATACAGTGGGAATACACTTTCTCCCTGAATTTTGATCCTGGAATATATGACTAAAAAGATAAAAGAGCTCCTTTCATTTGCAGTCTTCCTGCCACAAGATACAACTGTTCTGTTTCCCTCATATTCTGGATACCATAATTAAGGGAAAACATCTCCATTTCCTTTCTTACACTTTGCTTATTATCTTCTTCCCGTCCTTATACATTTTTTAAGGATAGTTATGTAAGATGATTGACTCAGGCTCTTTCAATATCTGTTGCTTGACATATGAATGTCTTTCCCCATTATTCCCATCAGTGGCAATAATTACAGCTATTAAACTAAAGTCTCTGTGTCACTTCAAATGGCTTTCTTCTAATGTCATCTATTGCTGATATGGAGCTTTGCTTTCATGTGACAAATTCCGATATACCTTAACCAGGTAGGAACAGAATGTTATTACAGCAAGGATTTAACAAGCAGGCAGTATCAAACTACATGATTCTCTGTTTTTGCTAAAGTTCTCCTTCTACCAGAATCGGTATAAGATCCACAACCAAAAAAAGGACAATGAAGCTGACACGCAGGAGTGGAGAAAAACAGGACTCCAAATTGAGAAGGGGTAAGGAGGACAAGGCTAGTTGGAAAACAATTGAGATTTTGCATTGAGAAAACAAAGCATGTTTTTCTAAATGTAAACACTTTGAGAGGAAAAAATAATGTGACTTTTCTCAAACATCATGTGTCCATTTAAACACAAAAGGACACTTTCTAACTTTGTATGGAGCTGCGATTTATTGCCACTGCTTTCAGCGCTCAGTGACTGCCCTCCTCTGTTAAGTGATACTTGGATCTTTTTCTTTGGTTTTACTGCCCATCACTGCACATCAGAAGGGACATTAACGTTCAGATTCGAGTGTCAAGTCTGGATGTCTCAGCATAAATAGTAAATCAGCACACAACTAGAAGTAAATAAAATAGGAAGGCTAGTGTAGAACAGGTATGATATCAAAATGTTTATTTACTGATATTGTATAATCTACCCAGAAAACTTAGACAAAGCTTCAAGTACAATTTTGTTCCATGCCAGCATTTTCCAGCCTGCTTTCCTTAAAACATGATATATTATTTCGCATTGCCAAAATAGTTTCACGTTTGAGAGTTGCTGCTTACTATATACATCTCTCTCTCAGAAACTCATAATATACATTTGCCAAATTTTGCAGAGAGCAGTAATTTCTTTACTCAGTCTTCCTCAGAATTACTTAACCAAAGGAACACTCTTAATAGATATATGTTTTTCTGGGAATATCTAATAGAAGTTCTCAGACCTTAAGACATAGTTTGGAAAATACTATACTCTACTTATATTTTCCAGCCCCTTTAATGGGGACTTGAAGTTCTGACTCTACTCTTTCATCAATGATTCATTTGACATACTCTAAAATGTATATTTATATTTTAAACACAACTAACTTCCCTATTAGCAGAGACCTATTTTAGGTGTGACCTGGGAAAGGATTAACTGCAATTCCTTTTTCTTCTGAATCTTCCTTTAGAGAATTTGTGGGCAAGCAGCTTCCTCATTTTGGTGGTGAGCAAGCAGAAGGTATTTGTTTAATTGAATCAGAGTGGACTAACGTCAGAAACTTCTATTTCCTACAATATATTTAAAAGGGCAAAAAGAAAGAGTTGGTTTGATTATTTTTTCTTTCCTTTTATATATTCTGTTTCAAGAGCACCTGCCAACGATAAAAAGATGGACGGACAGTGAGGTGTTTTATCTGTGTTTATCACATGTTTATCTGCCAGTCCAAGTCCTTTGAATGCTAAACTGTTGCAACTACACAGGTGTCTAAAGATATGAATTAGAAATGAATTTAGGCAGCAGATGCTGGAATGTCGTTGAACAGTTCTCTTGAAAAAAATAAAAAATAAAAATAAAAGTATACAAAGTTCATGTTACTTTCCTTGGTGAATATCAGGATTTTTTTTTTTTTCATTTTCTCTACACCTTCCCCCCAATTCCACTGTCTCCCTGTTTCCATGTAATTTGAGTTTCTCTTTTTAGTTTTTCCAGTAAGTATGATTTTGCCTCCACTTTCTCAGATATCATCATAGTATCATAAAGTCTTGAAAGGCTTAAGTATATAGACATTTTTCTTCCCACAACTCAAATCTTTCCTTCCAAGGATGCATACACTTAAGTAACTGAGTGAGTCTCATGTACCTTGGAGATACTCTGTTTGAGTGCTCACATTCTCAAGTGTTGCAGTCTCCATTTTAAAGGTGGAGGATAGAACATGGAGACTAGATGACTTATGTATTGTCACACAGTGAGTCACTCACCTTCCTGGAAGAGGGACCCATTCTCCCTATCCATTCATGCAAACCTTTTCTTCTTTCTGCATTTGTCTTGAAGTTTGTATCCCCATCAAATACATTTAGGTGATTGAGACACACACACACACACACACACACACACACACACACACCCCTACCTTGGCATCATTGAAGTATTATGCCTGAATTTTTTTAAACATTAAGTTAACATTTGTATCGGGTCAACACTGGTTTCCCGTTATGCAAACCCACACCCATGCTAAGTGTCTCTAGGGGTCTAGGGTTAGGAACACAGTGATAATATGACTATTTGGTTTCAGTGTTTGTCTGCAAGGAGCCTGAGGTCATTTCCAGAAAAAAAAAAAAAATTGAAAGATTCTGAAGAAAGCCTTAGCAATGAAAGTGACAGCTCTCTTTTTATCAGTGACGAAGAAATAGAAGTAACTATGATAAGGAGTCAAGGGAATATAGAACATGAAAAACAGACAAGGAATCCATTTCCCATTCAGTCAAGAAAGTTGTAAAGCTTTATCAAGGGCACTAAATAAGAGGCTCCATGACAACTCTGGGTTCTTAGGGAGAGGGAGTGTACCCAGCTTAGGAGACATTTCATCTCTATGATGGCTAGGGTCACCCTGCTCCTTGAATTTCAGTAGGTGATGTTGTGCAAAATGCCCTAATTCCAAGACTTGCGTAGATTCAGAGCCGTTGCTGTGATTTCTGCAAACTCCCCTGGGCAAAAGCTCCCAGGAGCTCCCTCTGTTTGGGTTCCTGCTTCCCTGCTGCTGGACACAATGGTGATACCAATCCTTCCCAGATTTCCACTAACACCTCCTTCCATCATAACAGATGCATGGATGGGTCCTAGTGTAGGAGTGCGGTTGGGGGAGTGGCTTAATAGGGTTTACCTTGAAGCAATGTAAACACCTTCAAATCAAACCTAAGAAGCCCCATTCTTAAATACTGAAGATATCCTATATCGTATGTAGATAACCTCCTCTCCCTTGCCCTACTGCATCCCTGAAATCATGGCAGCATTTTCACGTGCCCTTTTGGCCATGTACTTCCCAGACTGTTATACTATGTTACTGTTTCTAGTTGTTGGTTTTGTTTTTACACAGTCTCATCCTATTCTCGCCTCTTCTCATAAGCAAACATATGCTTCTCATAAGCAAACAACTACTTTTGACTTTCTTAAGCAGAACCATAAAGCCTCCTCTGGCTCTCACTTTTGTTCCCAAGCAATTGCTAAATATAATGAGTTTTCCCTAAACAGCAGGATTCTGGGGCCACTTCTTTACAGACAGAATTTCATCCATGTCACAATTTTGCCCAAGACCAATCAGGGCTGCTTCTCTCTCAGAGGCAATGTCACTTAGAGACCAGCTTTGTGAAAAGTTATTCAGCAAATTCAGGTGCATGATTAAGGGGAGTTTCTCTATTGTAAAATTTTTTGGACTTTGTTGAATTTGATGAGAAAATCAGAATAAGAAAGCTTGCCCCAAGGGTGAATCTATTACCCACATGGAGAGCACTCACTGCCTTGGAGCAGTGTAGAAAGGAGGGTTGAGAGACTGGAAGCTCTGCAGCTGGATGGCCTATGTCTGAATCCTGATTCTGTGCTTCCATTTGTACAACTCTGAGCAATTGCCTTCATCTCTGGGTGCCTCAGTTTTCTCACTTGAAAATAGTAGAACACACTTTAAAAAGTTTTTGGATGGATTACATGACTGAATATGTATGGAACCTTCTGAAAAGTGTTTGGCACCTGTATGTGTTACCTAGCTTTGTCTTAACTTGGCCAAGTAACAAAAGACTAGGGGAAGGGCTGTGTAGAGCACAGACAGGCAGCAAACAGGAATGCTTTTGGCAGAAGTTTTCCCCACAGGAGGCAGAAGACATGGTTGATGTTACAATTGCAAGAGCTCAGAAAACTCCAGTCAGGAATGGGTCCTTTTGGCAGACTTTTTGTCTCTAAACTTTTGCAGGCTGAAATTGTGAAGAAAATCAAGGGGTCTCTTCAGCCTCAGTATTTCATATCAGGGCTTTTTTGTTTTTTTTTTCCCCTGGAATAAACAAGTCTTTGATATATGAGAGAATTTGGGTGTTTTCACAGAAGTGGGCCCCAATTTCAACTGAAGTGGATTTCTATTTCTCTAATGGAATATTCTTTCATTTTCTGAGCAAAGTGTACTTAAGAATCTCTTGGAAGGAAAAATTTAAAAGTGTGAATGCTTACTTACACTTAGCATAATTCAGTTTCTCTCTGAAGAATGCCTCTCTTGCAATTTCATATCTATATAATTCTTTGCATACAGTACATGCTCAGTAATTGTGAGTAGGTTTGGTTTTCCAAATCTATCCATGTGTTTATTTAAAAATAACACCGAGAAGCTTGTTTTAAAAGATTGGCAACTTCTATCCAGGTTTAGCAGCAGCAGCAATAACAGCAACTTAAAGAAGTTTTCCATCGTATTCTGGAGGGACTTAACCACTTGGGTTCATATGTTAATTTGCTGCACATCTCACCACACAGGAGTCTTAGGTCTGGGAGTAAGCAGCCAGAGAAGAACATACTTGTTCTTATTTTCAAATATCCTAGGATAAATTGTACTGTAGTCACTGGTGACAGAAGAAATCAATACAGAGCATAACCATAAAAATATTCATTATTTGTGGAAGAAAAAGAAGAAAAAAAAAAAACCCTCCCCCTAAAAATCCCAAAAACAACAACAGCAGAAAACAAAATGCTAGGGAACCACAGAGAGCAAGTACAAGCACACCAGGATCATTACGCCGCAGAGCTCTAGGTGCACCATTTGCACAAAACAAGGGATGCATCCCTTGGAGTTCTTTAAAATGTAGCTGTGAAGAGTACCTTTGATGTCTAAAATTTTAAGTGATTTGCTTTATGATCAGAAATAGTTCATTCATTCTTGTGCTCCTCAGTGTTCATCTGGGGCTGATCACATGTTTAAAATGATAAGAGCCAACATTTTTTGAGTACTTGCTATGTGCCCAGCATTGCTCTAAGTACTTTCTATATATTAATTCATTTCGTTTTTATAAACCCTTATGAGATAAGTACCCTAATGCTTATTACATAGATGAGGAAACTGAAGCTAGAAAAGTAACTCACCAAAGGTTATACAGCTAGTAAGTAGTGGAGCTAGAGTTCAAATGCATGTGGTTTTCTCAGGTTCTGCAATACTCCTGGATTTATCAGTCCCTAGAGCATGCCAGGGCACCATGGTATACATGCCCACTGTGTTTGATGACATTTCCTGGTTAAGTAGACTGAGTGTGAGATTTTTTTTTGATAGAATCTTAGAGAGTAGAAAGAAAGAGACTTCTCCCTTCCCAAAGACCATGGAGATGTCTCGCTGCTATAGATACCCCAGAAAGTCACTCACTGAACAAATTCAGAAAAAATGGAAAAATTAACATCTCATTGGTCATTCTGGGAAACCAAGGCCAAGAAGTTTAGGCTCTCCCTGACAGTTATATTCAATCTGGAGCCACAAAGTCCTCCTATTTAATTAAGTGCTAAGAGTTGTGGACTCACTTAAAGACTGGAGTGCCTCTTGTTCCTGGCACAAAAAAGTGGGCCAATGTTGGCATGGTCTTCTCCAGGTAGGAGGGACCAGACGGTTTAAGCCTCTGCTGGGAGGCCTCATTCACACGCTGGATTTTAAGGCATCATGGTGCTTGTGAGGTGCTTGGCAATTCTCAGTCAAATGCTTCCTTGTATAAGGCATTCCTTTTACTTAAAGCGTTTGATTATTCCTAGATAAACAACCCTGTCCCTGTCCCATTGTAAAATCTTTGGTTGTCACTTGCTTTTCTTTTTAGATAGTAATTACCAACAGAAAGTAGGTGAGAGAGTTATTATAAGAGCATTGGCAATATTTGGAATTGCGTGATAGTTATTTTAAGCAAAATGAATAGGAAAGGCAAAGAAGAAAAGAAAGGGAGATTTGAGTTTCCTCAAAGATTACCAGAGTCCCACCTTAGTCAGGGAGTATCAGGTTAGAGTAGTTCTGAGAGGATTACCTGGCCCTCAGCCCTTGGGAATTCTCAGCTCTGTGTTTGTTTTTGTCTCCCAACACAGGCGTGGTATGAAGGGGTCACTTAGAAGGTGAG
Source organism: Mandrillus leucophaeus (assembly GCF_000951045.1). Lineage (NCBI taxonomy): Eukaryota > Metazoa > Chordata > Mammalia > Primates > Cercopithecidae > Mandrillus > Mandrillus leucophaeus. The sequence goes on along the minus strand of NW_012104098.1, from coordinate 1,497,218 downwards.
CAAGACGTTAAATGCTCTATTTCCTCACTGTGAAGTAACACTCTGCAGTCAAACCAGGTGAGCTGAAATAACTAGATATGCTTCTGCATTGAGCTAATGCATTTTTGTCAAATACTTCCTCAACAATTCTTATTCCCTTACTGGAGCTTTCATTGCTGCTGCCAATTATAGGAGAATTGAGACAGTCAAAACGCCTCCAAAAAAGAAAATGGCGAAAACAAATTTTATGTTATCTACAAAAGAGATACTATATTTTGTTATTTTTGATCCACTCTCTGTGCTTCCATGAAGTAGAGATTTGAAGCTTAGTATAATAAAGAAATAACATAGATGATGGGGTTTTGGTTTTTTAAAATGAGATTGCTTTGTCAACCATCGATGATATAAAGTCAATTAAAACATATTTGGCAGAAACAACTGTCCAGAGAAATGGGGAATAATGTTCAACAGGTCTCTAGGTCAATTTAAATCTCAGTTCCTAAATCTACAAAATAGAGGACTGGACCAGATGTTCTCTAAGAACAGTTCTTACTCTGAGAACTCTTTGATTGTATCTGGGCATTCCTTAATTTGTAAACACACGCTATACACTTAGTTATTGTGAACAAAACAGTTGAAGTGTGTTATTTATATTTCACTAAAAACTGCTATGAATACCTATCTTTGGCTTACAGATAGACACAGGAATAAGGTATTTCAAATACTAAGTGTATATGGTTGAACTAGAGGAGGTTCAATGAGCAATGGAAGATAGATAACAAAACTTTTGGTGAAGTTCTCCTACACTGCCTATCTGCCTTTGATGCTTTACTAAAACTTAATTAGTGGCTAATCATCTTTTAGAAGCTCTCATATAAATTGCAGGCTACTGCAAAAAGAGTTACTATCATCATTTATTGATAATAGAACACTTTCATTTCCCCTATTTAAGGTGAGCCCAGAAACTCAAACAATCTAAGTAAAGGAGACTATTTGAAGTTACCAATGTAATGAAGCTCTCCTTTGTAAAAGAAAACTTGCCTATTCTGAAAGGATTACATCAGTTAGCTGACAAGTTCCTGAGCATGAGAACCCACTTAAGCAGACCTAAATAGAGTAGAGTCTGTTACTAAAAGGAATTGATTCACTCAACCCTTTCACCTCCACTCTGTTCACCTCCTATGCTTGCCACACCTTTTCACCTGTTTTTGAAGCTCCTTCAGTTCTAGTTAAATTTCAAATATATTTTGGCATTTTCATTCAACAGCTAGTTCTGAACATAATTGGAAGGCAGCCTGGTCCACCGGAAAGAACATAAGCTTTGTAGTAAAATAGATCTTTCCTTGAGTTCTCTACCATTTACTAACTAGGTGACTTCGGGCGAATTAGTTAACGTCTCTGAGTTCAGTTTTCCAGCTACATAACTGGAATACTGATGGTATCTACTCTAAAGGTTATTGTGAATAATCAGTAATATATTGTGAGTGAAGTCTTTGGCATCATATTGGCATTTATAAATTAATTACAGTGAGAATTTAGAAGGTAACTATCTTTAAGTGAAATGATAAACTAATCATGTCACTTTCCTTTTAAATTTTAATGATTCCCCCTTGTTCTTAAAGTCTTCCTCATAGAGCTTACAAGGTCCTTCCTGCTCCAATTCTAACCTCCCCAATCACATTACCCATTCCAGCACCTCCCACTGCCTCCATGCTCCAACCATATTGGGGCTTTATTGTGGTTGCTGCTGTATCATAATCTGAGAAACCTCATGCTATTATTTCTTCCTGAAACTCATGCTTTCCCTCCTTGGCCTATAGCTAACTTCAAGTCACCACTCAGCTTTGTTTAGTCACTACTACATTCAATGCCTTCAAAAGACTACCTGAACAAACCCAGATTATAGGTTGCTATAACATCGTGTATACTCTCTATTATAGTACTTGCCACACTTTTCTAAGATTTTCTACTCCAATGTCTATATCTCCCTTATACTGTGAGTTTGTTGAGAGCTGGATTGTGTCTGTCTTGTTCCCTTACCATAGGTTAGCACCATCCCTGGCACATACCATGGCAATCACTAAATAACTCATGGTAGACAAACAAATGAAGGTCTAATCTCCATCATCCATTTTTCCATGTGGCCAGTTACATAGCTTCATGCAGCCATGAGAAAGATATGAGTTTTCTGTTTCTTTCCTACTTACTACTCCCTGTTCTAATAGGAAAGGAGCATATGGATTAGGTAAGAAGCTTAATTGTTGTGGGAAAACTTACAGATTGGCAGGAAAATGGGTAAGATGCCTTCTCCCCAGAGGTCAATCTTGGAGAAATAGGTTTAATCAGTAGAAGGAGTTGATTATATAAATTCAATAATTAAACATGTGTACTGTATTTATGGTATGGTTATAACCACATAAATATATGTATACATATTAATACACAGGACAAATATTAGAGAGAACAGGAAGATTGGAATTAGTCATCTCTAGGGTTTTTTCTTACTTCATATTTTTCTATATAGTCAAATGGGCTATAAGGTCCACACATTAATGACATAATTTTAAAAAACTAATGAGGATGAAATGTGCCTATAACCCTCTCAGGAAATTTACATTTCACTATGTCTTCAGGATTCACTTCCTTTACAAAGTCTTCCCAGATAAGACACTCATCCAATGAGAAAGGTCTTTCTTTACCTTCCATGAAGTCCTTGACATTTACACAGTCTGAGGTCTCTTTCCTGTATTACTTTACTATTGTCTTGGGGTTTTTTTGCTTGTTTGTTTCCTAATTTCCCAACTGTATTTCTTGCTTTCTAAAGTTAGAAGCTTGCTTTTCAAAGATTCCATGGCTTGTAGGATGGCACTGGACCCATAGATGACTCTTCCAAAATATTATTGATTTAATGAATATTGCATAAGAAGATGCAGTCTAGAACAAATTAGCAAGTAAGAATGCAGGCCTGTCATTTCCTGGGATGTAGCCAATCAGTTCCTGACTTTGTAGGCAATTACGGCATTTAGAACTCAACTATGTTCTTTTAACCAGTGTAATACATGATAAATTTTAAATTAGGAAAACAAAGTGGATTTTTTATTTTGAAAAAAACAAAACAAAACAAAACAATTACATTCCTTTGGAAATCATTATGAAAAGTTGTATTTGTAAAGTATGTTACCTTTAAAGACAAAGAAAAAATACAATCAAATAATAATATGTTACTAGATCATCAATGGGTTTTTACCTGTTCACTAACGTAAATTTTAAATGAATGAATAACTTTGAAAGATTCACAGCAAATTTCTTGCTCAATATTATGAAAATATTTTGTTTAAAAATGCAGTTGGTAAGAATGTATTTCTTTTGAGAAACTCCAATGTATTAAAAACATGAAGTTAAGACAGAACTTTCAGTACTTTTAGAGATTGCGATATTAATATTTTGTGCTTCATTGAATGCTGTGAATCATCAATGTCTTTTGCTGATTGGTATTGCTGGCTCACAATTCCTCCAGTTCACAGCAATTGCTCTTGAAAAACTAAGAAGTCTTTTAATTTTAGATAACACCAAAAAGAGAAGGTTTCGGTTTTAGGAAGTCCCATTGGGATGATAGAAAGCACTGCATGGAGAACTGAAAATGGTCAACCCCTTGAAAATGATCAGTATTCTGTGGTTTGGGATCTTAATTGAAAATGACGTAATCATATTTTCTTGGTCTTATAATGTTCCTTTACCTGAGCAAACTTGCAAGGATAGGAGAGGAAGTCAATGCCCCCACTTTGACCCTTATTCAAACCTCAAGGTTTCAGGAATTCCCAAAGATTTAGAGTAGAAGTGCACTGTGCCCTGCACACAGTAGGTACTTCAATGTTTATGTCACACTTTAATCATCAAGCACAACCACAGAACTCCAACTAATGCTTCCCTCCGTGCAGCCCAAGGCACATTCAACAATCTCACTCAGAATAACCAGGAGGGATACTTAATACAATGTATGCCCTTAAGAAAAACAAGGTATAGTAGCATTATCAAAGGCTCTGATTTCTAGATACAGGTGTGCTCTGACTTTTTCATGCTTTCCTTTTTCTCTCTGAAATATGGGAATAATACCCCTTGTCACTGAGCCACTGGAATGTTGAGGAGACAATGAGTTAGCATTGGAAAACAATTTAGGGTGAAAGGTGAGGATGTGAGCTCAAGGTATTTGTTAATGTTATTACCCAATCCATTCTGGCCCAGTGTGGAAACAAAAGCAATTTTTATCACAAATAACACAATGTTGCTAAAATAACCTTAGGAAAGAGAGAATAAATGAATCTACCAAGATAAATAGATAGCAGCTGGGTTATTGAGACCTCATGTTGACGTTACAGGCTTTTAACACCAAATGCAATGTTCTTTTAATTTTCTAGTAAGAATCATTTTGGGACAAAAGTAGGTAACCTATTAGTGCCTGTCTATAAAAGAGTGAGCACTTACATTTCTACATGCGTACTAACAATTGTATTTATAAAGACAGGTTTTATTACCTGATTGTATAGAGCAGAAGTCTCCTTTAACAGATTAAAAGAAGAGGTGAGTGGGATATGCTAAAAAACAAAGGTCCATGTGTGATTCAGGGGATATTCAGGACTTAACTAGACTGCAGCAGACTCATTTAGGATCTTGAACACTGCCCCAAGTCCAAAGTCCACATCTGAGCTGAGAACAGCTACGACTTTACCATCTATCTATGGTTTAAGTTTTCTTTCACTCAGCTTGTAAAGCCTAGAGCGTCACTGTTTCTGCCCACAGATAGCTGTCAATCTTGGTCCATATGGAGATGGAACCATAGGAAATGTTTCATCTCCACTCCCGGCACTTCTTTCCATGTAAAAAGATTTCCACTAGCACAGTAATCCTGACATCTCTGTTCTCAGGAGAAGAGGGAATCATTTAATGTTATTGAGTTCCTTTACCTCCTCATTCTCTAGAGAGCTATGTGCATAGAGAAAGCACACATTCTGCTCTGCTATTTCAGACCCTAAATTTTAGAGTACATTGTCCAGTGTTGGAAATAAGGTAGGTAAATCTCTCTAAATCTGAGATTCAGTGTTAGTAAGGCCATCCTCCAAAATCAATTTTATCAGTGAGAAAATTGATAATTTGCTCTCTATCTATCTTACTCTGTTTTTCAATGACTCAAACTCAGCTGGAGAAGAGAGATGTTCCTTCTCTTGAGCTCACAAAAGACCCTCAACAACATATAATACAATGGGTGGGACATTTGTCTTTTCCAGGACAAGGAAAAGGAAGATAAACTTAGGTCCTGAAAGACTTGGGATAAAATATCAGAGATATAAACTTAGCAAAGTTGAACTTAGCTGTTAGAAAATGGAATTGGATTAGTTTCCTGTGACTGCTATAACAAATCACCACAAACTCAATGGCTTAAAATCACAGAAATTTATCCTCTCACAGTTCTAGGGGACAAAAACTCCAAAATCAGCTTCACTATGCCTGAGTCCAAGAGTCACTCAGGCCATGCTCCCTCTGGGAGCTCTAAGGGAGAATCTGGCCTTTCCTCTTCCTGCTCATGGGATTGCCAGCACTTCTTGGCTTGTGGCTGCATCACTCCCATCTGCCTCCCTGATCACATTGCCTTCTCCTCTTTGTCAGCTCTCCCTTTGCCTCTCTCTCATAAGGATATATGTGAGTGCATCTAGGGCCCATTCTAATAAGCCGTGATAACCTCTTCATCACAATATCCTTAACTTAATCATACCTATAAAGTCCTTGTTAATGTTTTAATTGTTTTTAATTAAAAATTGTTTTTTCTTAGGTTCCTATGGACAGAAACCCTTTTCCTATATCAGGTAATATTTACAGATTCTAAGGATTAGGACCTGATGTCCTTGGGGGACTATTTTTCCACATGAATTCAGTAGTCTCAAATAAGTATCACTTATATTTCTTTTCTTCTTTTCTCTATGTTCTGAAATTTTACAATTTAAGACACAAAAATATGTGGTCTAATAGCATAGTTTTAGAGAATTAAGAAAGTAAATTCATCCTAGAGTCTGGACCAAACAAATATTTAGAAGGAATATATCATAAGGTGATAACTTTGTGTGTTGGTAAATACGTAAGTGTGGGTGTGTGTAAATCATTAAACTTCCATATATATACCATCTAATTCTCTACCTGAAATGTTGTGAGTTAAACTGAAAAATGTAAATGATTCCTACATATCATTAATATTATAAATTCAAGACCACAGTTATTTATATATTTATTTTTAAAATTCTGGTTGAGGCATGTGGTGAAACAGTTCCAGAATTGAGTTTTTTGTTCTTTCTATATGCAGAGCATATGGTAAAATTATTCATATTTCTAATATGAATTTGGTATTTTATTGTTAAACTCTAGAAAACAACCACCTTTTAGCTAAGAACCATTGTCCTCTAAGACACACTCAATTGCATTTTTTGCTATCAACATTTAGGGGTTAATGTACTTTGTGTTATCATATTCCACCAATATTCAGAAGATTTACCACTTGGCAAGAGTTATTGATGACACTCCGTGAGTAGGATACCTCAAGTCATAGTGAAGGGCAGGCACTGAGCCTCTGCTAAGCACTCTCACTAGCTAAGAAACTTGGACTACATACTACATGTGCCCTGTTTCAGTTAGGACAGGCTATGATATCGTAACAAATAGACCTCCAAATTCAGCATCTCATGTGTCAGGGAACAACACATCTATCTCTCTTTTGGACAACAGGCCAGGATGAGGGTTCCAGGTCAGTGGGAGCTCTGCTATATGCAGTGGACCAGGATGGCAAGGGCTCTCGTGAAAGGACAGTAGAGCCCTTGCCATCCTGGTCCACTGCATATAGTCTGCTCCATCTCAGGAAGTCAGAAGGTAGAAGGGGATGCAAAAACACAGTAGTGCAAGAGCTCTAGTACGTGGCCACACAGAATTGCAATGGAGACTGGGAAGTATAGTCTAGCTGTGTGCTCAGGAAGAAGAGGAGAAGGGATTTTGGTAAACAGCTGGCAGTCTTTGCCGCATGCACTATTTCTGCCTCAGCAAAATAAAAATTGACTATGTAAAACAGAGGTCATGGGACCTTGGGGCATACACAAGCATTGAGACCAATGAATAGTGAAAACTTATTCTACCCAAGCAACTATTTATGCCGAATATTCAGAAGGGGAGGGAAGCAGGAAAGAAATTGTTTATTTTCCTTTAATTATTGAAGATATTAGCTTATATCAGTTTTCTCAAGTGATGAAAATGAAGGGGTTAAGCCTTTATTTTTTACAGTAAATGTTAGTATTATGTAGTATACCTTAAGAAGATTTTTTTCTCTTCATTTCTTAATCTATTGAGGGAAGGAATAGGCAAAGGAAGTTAGGCTTCTTTTCTCAGGGGGCCTAACTGTTGGCCCAGGCTGGGTTCCAAGAAGTAATACAAGGAATGGTAACTGGTGGGGTTGTCTTTTTGCTGAATGAAGAGAAGAAAAGAAGAATTCCAAGTCTGTTTCCCAGGCACAGGAAGGACCAGGAAGCAAGGAAACCTCCAATTTTCAAGTCCACTGAGCAGAATACAAGAACAGGGTCCAAAACAAAGAGTTCTCCGTTGAGAACCGGCAAGATGGAGCAAGCAAGTCCTGCAGGCAGGCTGGGCCTGGAGAGGTGCCAAGAGGCCACAGCACTCTTGGGAGGAGGTTTTTCTGGACTCTTGAGGAGCTGAGACTTTTATATTCCAACCCTGCCTTTAGTTTGAGGTTTGCCTACTCCCTCCAGAAGAGTAATCCGAAGCTAAATCATTCATAACATGAGAATGCTGATCTGTGGCCAGTTGTGAAAGGAAAAGAAAACAAAACAAAACTTCACAAACATAATTAGTAGAACTACCTATAAAAGCTAATGTTAAAAGAGAAATTAGCTTTCATGGGGAGGAAGTGTGATGGCATGACACAGAAATTAAGTGCACTGAATTTAGATTTGCAAAGAGTTTGATTCAATTCATATCCCTGCTTCCCAGTAGTCCATGACCTTGGGCAAGTGAACTATACTCTCTAAATCTTAGTTTCCTTATCTGTGAGATGGAAGATGAAAATAATACCTAATTCATATATTTTTAAGAACTCAATGAAAGAATGTTCCAATGTATCTAATAAGGTATATGAACTCAACACATGCCAGTTAAACAAATTTCTAAAAATTGACTTTCTTATTTCTTCCTTTCTGGGTAAAACAACTGTCCTTTGTACACTTTTTTTTTTTTTTGGAGACAGAGTCTCACTGTGTCTTTTTTTGGAGACAGAGTCTTACTCTGTCATCCAGGCTGAAATGCAGTAGTACGATCTCAGCTCACTACAACTTCTGCCTCCCAGTTTAAGCAATTCCCCCGCCTCAGCCTCTCGAGTAGCTGGACTAGGACTACAGGCGTGAGCCATCATGCCTGGCTAGTTTTTTTGTATCTAAGTAGAGATGGGGTTTCACCATGCTGCCCAGGCTGGTCTCGAACTCCTGAGCTCAGGCAATCCACCCACTTCGGCCTCCCAAAGTGCTAGTATTACAGGTGTGAGCCGCTGCTCCTGGCCTGTCCCTTGTATACTTAAAAAACAATCAATCAAATCTTCCTCCATGACCCCTTACGCACTATTGAGTAAATGTGGGATCTTAAGTTGTGATAATTGATATATGTAAAATGTCAATTTAAGAACATCTCCTTTCAGACATGAGTGTTTCCCTGCAAACTTAGGTTTATGTCTAAGACCTTAAGGAAATAAATACCATAAAAAGACATAGTTCAAATAATGTATTAATAGAAAAAAGGTTCATAGGAATATCTCAGTGTTTTATTTTATATGAGATGTGTCATATGCTAAGAATATATGATTCTCTATAATTTATTATTTTTCAAAGTAGTCTTTGAGAGGCCATCTTTCCTATTATGACTTTGTCCTGGTAAGTGGGAATTTCACTCGTGAGGACTCCAAGTCTTATCTATGGAGTCCATTATCACTGGGCATGCCAGTACATCTTCTGGCAAACTGTGACAACAGTCTTCATTGGCAACCGTCAGAACAAAAGAGGATTTTTCTAAAGGTGATGAGGCAGAAAAGGGAAGCAGATGGCCCTGAGGAACATGGAGAAATGTCAAGGGAATTGGCCTATCTTCTTGGCACTTTCAGGCCTGGCCATGAGGGGTATGTACCTGATCATTCCCTCATGAAAAGCTGAGAAGGAAGGATCTAGCCGATTGCACACTAAAGATAACTTGGAAAAGGAACTTGACAGTCGTAGGGAAGAGGAGTTGCAACATAAACTGGAAAGCAGATGAAATCCACTGGTATGATGAAATTAAAGAGACTTCCCAAATATGCTGGGAAAATTAGTGGAATCTTCAAACCATTGCAAAATTGTTTCATAAGAATTAGATGAACTAATATTAACTTAGTTTCTGCTATGTGTCCAGTACTATGCTAAGTTTGACATGCTTTGCTTCAGTTAATACTCAATCTAGCCCTAAGAGGTAGGCACTAATATTGTCCCCATCATGCAGACTGGAAAATTGAGATTTACAGAGGTTAAGTCTTTAGTCTTAAGTAATTCATGGAATGCAAAGTACAGAGCAAAGATCACTTACCCAGAACTTAGCTAGGAAAAGAAGTGTGTTCATAAATACACTTTTCAGTGATAATTAAATTCTAAGAAAACTTTGCTCACATCCTCTTGAATGAATTGATAACTAGTATAATGTCTGGAAAGGCATGTTTCTCTGAGGTCACATTGCAGCACTTTCAAAAGGGTTTCCCTCAAAGGTGTTTCATCTATTAGTATCAGCAAAAAGATCTCACAGAATGACTAATTTTTAGTAATTATGACCGGCAAGCCTTTGTTGAGTCATTCTCTTCAGAAGTAACACCCTGATTCATCAGATCTGTTTTTAACATTAATTATATTTAACATCTGACATCTTCTTTACCTCTCTCCACATCACTGAATACTAGGGAGAAAATAAGGTAAGGCAAACTCAGGTTATGATTAAAATAATAATTGAGCATTAGTGAATTAAATAAAGTAAAAATTGAATGGATTCAACATCCCCTGAAGCAAACAATAAAACATCTTACATTTCTTAAAGTGAAAAAGAACATGAATTTTTCACAATGTTTGATGTTAGTGTTGTGCATGGATTGCATAATATAAATTAGATGCTTTTATATACAAAAAAAAGGTGTTTATGTGATCATCCTAAGAAGTGAGATGAGCAAGGTAGTATCTACTTAAAATAAGCTGCCTTTCTATTAAATAACTCATTGTAAAATTGTAAAACGACTTACAATGAACAGCGACAACTTCTAAAATTGTTACTAAGGTTTCAATAATAACGTGTGCCAATACCTAAGAAATAGAACTGGGTAGTATTTGAACCCCTCTGCAGAAAGATGTCAGCAACGCTAGATCAGATGGACTAACATGGAGAGAAAACTTTTTTTCCCTTGATAGAACAAAAATCCATGTGGTGAACATTTGTTGTTTTTTGCCAGTCCAGTATCCCCTCCCCTTGTTTTGAGAGTGCCCCTCTGATTTTCTGGGGATCTGCCCATTGCCATTAGGAACCATCTTCATGGAACTGTCAGACTATGGATCAAAGTGCAAAGGGGTGAGTTGGCACTTCCTCCCCAACCCTACTCTCACTTGCCAAGACCCATCAGATAGAAGTTCCAGGAATTTGGCCCAAGGACAGAACATGGTTAGAGCTGAGTTGTTGTTTTTTTTTTTTTTTTTTTTTTTTTCCCAAAGAGATTGTATCTATTTCTTCACCCAGATCCCCACCACTGCTCTGCATCTGTCTCTCTGGAGGTCTGGTTATGCTTCTGTTTCCTAGGTATTGAAAGCTTCTCCACATTCTTCCACTAAATCCCACTTTTCTTTAAGTTAGCCAGTTTCTGTCATTGCTTGCAAAGAAAAAGCATTAACTGGTATAGTACAATGTCTTTTCTTTTTTACTGAAAATCTTAAATGCTTTTACATCTAAGTGAGATCAAACCTTTCCTGAGAATGTTTGTTCCTAAAAAAAATAGAACATTTTCAGTGTATGATCAACTCTTCTAGATGAAAAAAAATTACCAGAATTGAACCTCCATGTCATAATAGATACAAGTAACTACACATAGTAAAAACAAAAGAGTTCTCTCTTTTATTCTTCATTTCTTCTAAATCCTTATCATTCTGAGTTATCATCACCGGGGGGAGGAAAAAAAAAAGTTTAACTCTTTTCTACTTGAACTTTTTCAAAGTCTGTCTTCTAGTATGTTGTTAGAGTCAATGAGAGGTTGTTGAAGGCTCTCTTTCCAGGTACTAAAAATAGATAAGAAGCTGTGTTTCTGGGTTAGGCTAAATGTATGTCCTAAAGATATACTCTAAAGAATGAAAGCATTTTTTTTAGACCATTCAAGTAAAATTCACTTAGTTCTCAATTATCTGGCCACTTGAAATGGTTAGCAGCTTGAGGTTTGAATTGATTAGCTCAATTGAACATAGATCCAGTCATTCACTGAGGAGTGACAGTTACCAGGCCAGGTGTGGGGACTGCCTCTCCTATAGCCAACATACTAACTCAGCTGAGACTACCCTAGATCTCTTATTATGTTCAAAAACAGCACCCGTCATATCTGTTTGTTTGTTTGATGAAGTATATATACACAGAGAAGTGTCTAAAGCATATGGACAGTTTAAGAATGATGATAAACACAATCGGTATTGGTTTTTCACTTATTATATTCAGCATTTTACATCTGCCTACTGAAAGCTTCCCAAGACTACCATGGCCAAAGTTCTATGACCGTCATATGATGACCCTTAGTCATTGTCCTTATCCCTAACAAAGCACTTATCCCTCTTTGATCTCTTTGCCCAGAACTCACCCATGCACCAGCACTCATGCACAAAACTCATTAAGGACATGGAGTGTACCTTATTTTCACTGTATCACCAAGGCCAGGCATGTGGTAGGTCACTTAATAAATAACTGATAACAAATGAATGAGTGAATGAAAATAAATATGTGACCCATAATTGTTTTCAAGTAGCTTCAAGTAGAGTCAGAGAAGGGAAAATAGTAAAACAGTTTAATACAATTTGCTAAGTGTTTCAATAAGGAAAGCCCAGGATGGGGGCGATTCAGATTGAGACTGGCGCCCACCTAGCCCAGATCTTCTTGGAAGTGGTGTGCTGAGTCTTGGTGGAAGAGCAGGTGTCACTAGTTGAGTAAGGTGACAGAAAAGGCATAAAACAGGAGGAACGAGAGTCCTGACAGCTTGAGTTGCCATTGAGTGACTAAGGTACAGTCTAAATCAGAGGTTCTTAATCCATCTCTTCACTTGTGCTTTTTTCTTTTCTGGCAAATGTCTTGAAAGGAAAATCCAAGTCCTTGCTTTCAGAAGACTTGCCACTTGGTTTCCTTGGAGTTTCCACCACCATGCTGCCTCATTCCCCTAAGAAAACCTAACTGAAAGGTTCTGGTTGAATTACCTAAATCCCTCCACCTCCTCCTATCAAGTTTTTACCCAGGCCAATTACAGCTAATATTGCAATTTTATAAATGATTCCAGCAAATGCTTCTCAGAATTCAAATTTTAAAATGCCATCTCTTTTAATATTAGCAAAATGATGATTCAAATTGTCTGACACACTCATGATGCTCACCTCAAATGACATATTCTGGATGAATATTGATTTCCTCTTAATTTTTGTTCTTTGATGATGCAAATTCTTGACAGTGCATTCCCAGGACAATATTTGTAAGGTAATGTGCACTGTACAATTAAATACAATTCAGACTGTACTGTCTTTTTCCGGGACCAGCCCTTATTGCTTCAGAGGCCAGGTAGTATTTCTTCAGTGGCTCCCTGATTCAAGCAGCACTAACTACACAAGGGATGTTTCTTACTCAAAAACCTGGTCCTTGGAGTAGCAGCAGAACTCAGAATCTACCCTGGGTCTACTAAATCATAATCTGCATTTTAACTAGATCCCTACGTGATTTGCAAAAGGTTTAATCTAGTGCACTTACTCTAGATGATTGTTAGGGAATGTTTGGGGATACAGTATTGAGACAAAATCCTCAAATTCAAGCTCAATGGAAAATAGGATAACACTGACTAGTGAGGTAGTGATGACCTTAGGAGTAAATATTTTAATTGCATCACCAATCTAAATCCATCTCAACTCTCCTCCATCTTCTCTGACTCTATCAAATCAACTATCTTAAATTTCCCCACAACATAATCTTTCTAATTTGGTCAGGTCAAACTTTGCATTGTCTTGCAAATGTTGTGTGTCTTCACTTAGTGAAGTACTCAGAGTTCTCCAAAAGAACACAAGTAATAGGATGTGGTCACACATATATGAAGAGATTTATTATAAGGAATTTGCCATGCCATCAAGGAGGCTGGCAAGTCCTAAGATTTGCAGGATGAGTCAGCAAGCTGTTGACCCAGGAGAGCTGATGGTTTAGTTCCACCCTAAGTCCAAAGGCCTGACAACCAGGAAAGTTGATGGTGTGGCCATTCCAAAGGCCAGCAGACTCAAGACTTAGAAAGATCTGATGCTTCAGTTTGAGTGTAAAGGCAGGAAAGAAACACCATGTCCCAGTTCAAAGGCCACCAGACACAAAGAATTTCTCTTAGGGGAGAGTCAGCCTTTCTGTTCTATCCAGACCTTCAACTGATTGGATGAGACCCATTTACATAAGGGAGGGCAACCTGCTTTACTCCTTCTACACAATGTTAATCTCTTCCAAACACCCTCATAGGCATACCCAGAATAATGTCTGCCCAAATATCTAGTTACCTTGTGGCACAGTCAAGCTGACAAATATTTATAATGTCCCCATCCCCTGTAAATCTCCTTCTTCCACTGCACATCTTCCTAAAGCACAGTTCAAGTCTTTTTTTTTTTTTTTCAGGAAGCTTTTCCTAACTCCCCTTCATGGATTTCTTCCTTGTCTCGATAGCCTATAGCACCCAGAGAGTCAGTACTACTTGTGGTAAAAAATCTGGTCCTTGGAGGAGCAGCAGGGTGATTTATTGTTTTTATTTTCTACTCTTGTTTTTGGCATGTTAGATTTGTCTCTGCCCAACTGGTAACATATTTTATGATAGCATCCATCCAAAAGCAGGAGTTCAGTCACATGTTTACTGCAAACCTCATAGTTCTCAGATACTCCCCAAATCCTGGCTAATTGATAGTTTTATTTATTTTCCTAATTAAGTTCACAAATATATTTATCTTAGTATTTTTTTTTTTTTTTACTAGTTAGAAGATACCAGAATATCCTTCCTGCAAGAATTGCCACTGAAACTTGAGCATTGTTATTACATGTGCACTAACTGGGATCTTCTTGAGACTATGTTGAATTTTTATAGTACCATTTTGTTTAGTACATAAAAATGACACCAGTCTAGAGTGTCATTGAATTCCCACACTGATATTGATTTTGCTGAAAAAATTTTCAGGAAATGATCTGTTCATATACGTGGCCTACATGATATTGAGTAGGAAGGAATTATATTGTAATGTCCTAGAGTCACTGCAGCTGGGCAGTTGAGAAAAGGACACAGCACACAGAAAGGACAACAGTGCTGCACAATGAGGTTTGTTTTCAGTCCAGAGTCCAAGCAGAAAATGACTCTTCCTACCCAATGGGGTTTAAAATGCTCATTGGTTCACTTCAGCAAATCACAAACTGACCATGGTCAAAGAGATGAGATGAAGGTGACACAGCAATTGCAGAAGGGTTCAGAACTCTGAGGCACCTGTAACTCTTCCCCCAGGACATTTATTAGGTCTCTTGAGCACACAAGGAGGAAAGTGATGGCCATGTAAGCGAGAGTTAGGAAATAAGAGGAGAAATAAGTAGATCTCGGTTTAACCCAGTCTATATTCCTGTCCACGAAACCAGACAGTTGCCATTGCCAGACCGGCTGCTGGTCTGGGCATCAGTGTTTGTCCTCTTAGCAGCTCCAAGGGTTAGATCCACCACATTCTCTCTGGCAATTACATTGGATCATTAGCTACCTATTCTTTGGTGGACTTATTCCCATGCTTATGACACTTTCTCTGGGACTTTCCCTCTTAAAAACCTAATCCTTACCTAGACTGTACACTTGAAGGAGAAAAGAGGACACACACACACACACACACACACACACACACACACACACAAATTGTGATTTGGGAAGGCCTGGCCAATATTTGCAGGGTCTGGTGCAAGAATATAAATGGAGGTCTATATACCATCTGTCTAAATATTTAAAAGTTTAAATTAAGCCAGCGAGCTCTTAAATGAAATACATTCCATCCTTCGCTACAAAGGAAGGTTCAAATTCAGGATGCTTGCAGTCTTCAGAGGTCCACACTGAAATGTGGCAGCAGGTAGGGGAGACCCAGTCACTGGCCACAGGCCTTCTGATTTTGCTGGATCCCTTAACATTCTTGCTACTGGTTCCATATGGTCTGCACAACAAGCATGAGTGCTATATGAACATCCATGGTGGCCTTTAGGTGTAGTTACATCCACAACCACCCTCACCAAACAAAAACAAAAAAACACAGAAGCTAGCTGTTCTTAATCAAAATGTTGGGATTTGGCATAGTCTACCCTTTGGAGAATGGATAAGGCAAAGAGGCCACTACAGGTCCAATAGGTTCAGAGCCTTTCAGGCAGAGAATTCTGGAATCTCCAGAACCCAGACAATAGTCTTAGAAGTGGGGTACACACTTAGTGGAAAGGGGCATAGCCAACAGATATCTAGAGTCAAATCTCAAATGTAGGAGCCCAGGGTAAGGGGTTCTCTTAGGGGCAGTACTGAGGCTGGGGACGGAAGGCTGACAGGGGATCTTGTACATTAGGACAATCATTTGCCACCGTACAGCAGAGAAAATGCAGAGAATACAACCTGACGTAAAATTCACACATATACTACTCAGGTCAGAGAGTTAAGAGCTGTAGTCTCAGGAAATTTCCACACAAACAGGGATTTGGTATTTTCAGCTGATGCTGGAAAAAAAAACTCAAGTCCTTCACACAGAGCAACAGGGAAAGCCTCCATATACTTGGTGTCAAATGTATAAATGAGAATTCAGACCTTCCTGTGATTTTAGTAAATTCTCTTAAGCAAGATGCAGACTCGCAGCATAACCAGGACTGGATACAAAAAAAGAGTGTTCTCAGAAGTTAGAAAAGGAAGAATCAGGACCAAATGAGGTCAACGATTATATTCTTGGTCACAGTTCCTATGATACACTCTTATGGTTTATGGTATAGCAAAATTGTATAGTTTTCCTTTCTGAGTCAGCATTCAATCATTCTGAATATATCCCATTGTTATCCTTATGAACCCTCTAAGTTGTATTATTTATAGATACTTACATAGGCAGTAGTGTGTTGGAGCCAGCTTGGACTAGCTCAGAAGAGTCAACTGTGCACGATGCTTTTCAACTCTGTCTTCAGGGACTTCAGGAGGATTGCTTAAAATTGGCCTTGTTGTGAGTACTTTTAATACCATGGAAATTGGCAAACACTGAAAATCAGGGCTTTTCTTCCCCTGGAGAGGCTTTTGTTACACATTTACTAGCACACCACTGTACCTAGGCCTGATGTGGGTAAAACTATCCAATAAGTAGCTCTCTTACTTAATAACGCTAATTTCTGGGTAGTCCACATATTTTTCACCCACAAACACAATTTATATATTCATATCTAAATCTTATTTTAATATATAGCTGTCCAAAATACTTTAGATTTTGTTTTTAAAGATTATAAACCAAAATATCAGTGTTTACAAATTGTCGATGTTATCTCCCAGATAATTTTATTCAAACATGATTTTTAAAAATGATTTATTGCCCAGAAAGGCAATCAAAATTAGTTCTGAGTTTAGAAAAATGGGGGAAAAAAATTCTCCTGCACCTGGTCAGAAAGTGCTATTTAGCTTTTGAGAATAATTTTGAAGGGCACAAAGGCATTCTCATGTTGATGGTTTCACTCTGGGGTTTGTTTTCTGAAACTGCCTAGAGCACCGAATCCAAAAACAAAACAAAACAAAAAAACAGGTGTGTGCATTTCCTATGGGAATCTGTCATCCCTTTGGTTCTCCTCTCTTCTAAGAAGTAAGAAAAATTCAAATTTCCTCCTTCAAGTCATGCTTCAACACGCCGAGGGCAGACACCACACACCTGCTCCTCCATCCCAGAATGTCAGTCATCATCAGCAGGAAGGCAGGCAGGGACAGGGAGCGGGCAAAGGGGATTGGCAGTCACCTGAAGAACGGGGCACAGCCGTGGTTGCTCTCTATGTCTGGTGGTGGAAAGTCACAAAATTTGGAAAAGTCAGAACTGCAGAGCAAGCTAGCTACATAATTCCTTTACTGGAAATAAAGACGGAAAACAGTTTTTATGGCTTGTCAGCTTTCAGCAGGTTGGGAGAATACTAACCACACGTGCCATCACTCCACTCTTGTGCTAACTTATTTACACCATCTGTGGAGAAAACCACGGGCTAGAAGGAAATTACCTTGACAACTTCTTTTGCCCAAAGAGCTGTTGTATTTTCTCAATGCTCTAGTCTAGACTTGCTCCAAAAAAAACACATTTGAGGAGTTGCACTGGAAAGTTTCTCATTTGAATTTACGTTACGAGTTCTGACCTGGCTGGGGTTAATTTGTCTAACAAAAAGTAAATACTTTGATTCCTAACCAAATTTTAAAGGATAAATATCTTTAGAGTAAGCATTATAATGTAGGCACCCATTAACTGATTGTAATTGGTAGGTTTAAGAATAAGCTCCCAAAGATAGCCAAGTCCTGATCCCCAGAACCTGTGAATATGTTCTGTTACTCAGCTAAAAGGACTTTGCAGCTGTGGCTAAATTGAGGGGCGAGGGAAGAGGGTCCTGGATATCCAGTTGGGCCCAATGTAATCACAAGCATCCTTGTAAGAGGGAGGTGGGAGGGTCAGAGTGAGAGAAGCAGAGATTTGAAAACATTACCCTGCTGTCTTTAAGGATGGAGCAAGAGGGGCCGGGCGCGGTGGCTCATGCCTGTAATCCCAGCACTTTAGGAGGCCAAGGCAGGCAGATCACGAGGTCAGGAGATCGAGACCATCCTGGCTAACATGGTGAAACCCCGTCTCTACTAAAACTACAAAAAATTAGCCGGGCATGGTGGCGGGCGCCTGTAGTCCCAGCTACTCGGGAGGCTGAGGCTAGAGAATGGCGTGAACCCGGGAGGCAGAACTTGCATCTCAAAAAAAACCAAAAAACAAAACAAAACATAAAGATGGAGCAAGATGTCTGGAGCCCAGGAATACAAGTAGCTTCCAAAAGGTGGAAAAGGCAATTAAGTGGATTTACCTATAAAACCTCCAGAGGAACACAGCCCTGCAGACACCGTGATATTAACCTGGTGAAGGCCACTGTGGACTTCTGACCTCCAGAACTGTACAAAAATAAATCGAGGTTGTTTTAAGCCACAAATGTGTTATATCAGAAGTAGGGTACTAATACATTTACATAGCAAGACCTAAAAGTCTGTTTAACTTTTATGGGGAAAATTGTACCCCAAATCCACACAATTACAGACCATATGATTACATTTCACCACACACAGTCACAATGATATGCAAATGACTATCCACGAGGTTATACTCAAGGTGCTTGTATTTCAACAACAGTGTTTTCATTTTAATGCTAGAGGATACGTTTTAGAGTTGAAAAACATACGATACCATCAGTACACATAGACATATTTAGAATATGAACGCAGATTCAGCACTGCTGAAGTAAACAGGTTGCCAGTTAATTCTGATAACTTGACTTTTTGATGAGTAAAATCTCACATTCTGTGGAAATGGAGTTTGTGTGCATGTGTGCAGTTAACTGGAAAGATTGTAGGAAGCAAACGAGGCTATTTTAAGAATGTTATCTAAAATTTCAAGGGAAGTCTAAGTTTGATTTTTCACTCCCTACCACCTCAAAAATAAAACCAAAAATAAGGCAGGGCCATGTGCCAGGTAAGGTGCCAAGGTGTGCAGGGGAGGGGACAGCCCAATAGTCACTGGCTCGTAAACGGTGGTAAGTGAAGCTGATGGGGTACCAGCAGAGCCATCTCTTCAGAAGAAGCAGGCAGATGAGGCTTGATCCTACAAATGAACCCTAAGTCAAAGACTATGGGTTTTCACAAACTTGTCTCTGACCTTAGAAACCATGAGACCAAATGAGACCAAAAACAAACATCAAAAAAACAAAAACAAACAAAACAGCCCCACAATTCTCTGAGGCTTATTTTGGAGAGAAGCTCTAGCCAGCTGGAGCAAACTTCTCTTTGTTACTCTTTACATATGGTGGATGGATTTGGATGCACTGGCTGAATGTGGAAGGCACAGTGAAAGGTGGCAACCCTGTGAAAAATAGTATCTCTGATGTTCATGTGCTTACCAAAATTAAGGTAATGAGATGTTAGGTGGCCATTTCTGAAGCCTGCAACCTTGACGGGATATGGGGAAAGTATCTGGATTGAGGGTCAAAGCATCACGAAGTCTGAGTCATCAGTTTCCCTTTATTTAGCAATTAGGGAGTTATTTAGGGGACTCTGGATGTAGGCCTCAGGACTGTGCAGTGAGCCATGTGCAATAGCAGTAAGTCCTGACCCATAGTCACCTGGCCTGGAATTGGCGAGTAAGATCCTTAGAAAAGCAGTTCTCACTGAGAGTTTTCCAAAGAGTACCAAAGCTAGAAACTCCTGTCTGGATGAATAAGGCAAGGCTGTCCTGATGCCCTTGCTTGGAAAGGCTACATTAATTTCTCTCTCTCCACTCAGTTGCTCTGAACAGACCATTCTTACCTTTGCAGCAGTGACCTGGGTTCTCCAACTCTTACTTTCATGTCTACCTAGCTGGTGACGCTTTTAAAAATTGTGCATGAGAGGAACATGCATTATGACAGTGTCCTCTCTGTCCCCTTCCCGCCCCACCCCCACGATATTAAAGCTGCTCAATTTAGACCCTGAATTGGTAGTTGGTAAACTATATTGATTCACAGACCCCTTTAAAATTCTAATAAAATATGTGCACACATCCTCCTCCCCTAGACAGGAGATTGTGTGTATGCAAATACTTAGACACCACGTGCAACATATATTTGCATAAGTTCGTGAATTCCCCCAAAGTTCATTTACAGAAGACCATGTTAAAAAAAAAAAAAAAAAAAAAAAAAAGGCCCTCACCTTAAAGGATTATTTCACCCTGTTTTGGGGTTGCCAAGAGCTTTAAAAAGAGAGAGGGAGTGCAATGATGCCTGAGCTTTTTTAAAAAAGACAGCTTGGTTCTTTCTATGAGTTGTTGAAGAGTTGAAAAGCAAATAAACGTCAATAGATCTGAATCCCAACATTGTTTAATGACAACCTTGCCATATTTGCCAACTTGCTGCTTAACAACCATCCTGTTGACACTGTGTAAAAAGCTTTCCAGGTCCCCCCAGGTAAATAACCCACTCCTACCGGTCATCTGGCCGCCCAGCTGAGCTCTTTCATGAATACACACAAAATTCATGAAGATGAGTCATTCTTTTTGCCAAATGTACCTTGATAGCTTTTACTTCATGCTGTCATGTCATACACTAATCTCACAAAGACAATTGTAAGAAGAAAGTCAATTTAAGTAGAAATCTATGACTGAAATGATATAAAGAATACAATATCCATATTTGTGAAAATTGTAAACGCCTAACCTTTCTGAATCATTCAGGTTTGCATTTCTCTAGTATGTTTAGCATATTTGATAGATGAAAAAAAAATTTTTTTTTTTTTGGTGGGAGGAGGGATTTATTTCATTTGCCCCTGAAGTTAAATCTCATGAAATCATGTGAAATTCAGTGATGTGTTACTGGGAACAAAAAGGGTAAGTTGTTTGATTTCATTAAAAATTATAACAAAATCATAGATTCATCATAAGCAAATGGAAGAAGCGGAAGGTTTCCTTAGGAAGAAAAAGAATGGAGCAGAACTTTTGATGGAAAAAAAGGATTGTGGGGTAGAAGGTAGATAAACAGCATTGTGCTGTTGCTGGCTGGCTCTAATGGTAATTTGATCGCTCTCGGAGCAGCAGCCTGGCAAGAAGCCTGAAGGAACACAGAACTAACCCATGGAAGAAGGGGGTGGGGAGTGGAATTTGTTGGATTCGCTAATTAAGCCCTTTCCTAACAGCCAAGAAGGAAATGGATTACCTGTGGCTGTGACTCAGAGACTTATGGCCAACAAGCCAAGTTACCTGCATGGAATTCTGCCAAGAAGTATTAGAGTAACTCCAGCTTTCACAGTGGTTTTACTAACGTTTGGAAAACAGGCAGGAATATCTGCAAAAAGTCAGGTGACAGTTTTAACTTTGAACAGCAAATGAAGTTAACAAAAAGATTTCCCAAAGTCAAAAGTGATTTAAATTGCTAGAATAAATCTTAAATGCCAGAATTCAGATTGGAGGCAGAAAGATCAGGAAGGACAGGGTTCTGCTGTGAGAGGAGCCTGAATTGAAACTGCAGTATAATGAAATTTTAGAGAGCAGAGGCACATTAGATATTTCATTTTCCCCTCACTCTTGCATTTTACATATGAGGAAACTCGGGTTCAGAGAGCTTCTATGTCACTATATGACTTAACTAAGATCCTATACTTAATGTCAAACCTAATAGGTTCTGGAGTCCCTGAGGACTAGTTCGGGGACACTGAAAATACAGAAATAGATGCAAGAGGTACTGCAATGAAAAACCAATGCTGATTAAGAACAACTGAAGAAGCCGCAACTTAGTGAAAAAGACACCAAACTGTAATCAGGTATTGGCATGATCGACAACTAATTTTAGTGCTTTCTTCCCTATGGAAGGCTCTTTTTAGCTTTTTCTTGGGTTAGGACCTTATTTTTTTTAAGTACATTCTAATCATCCTTTCTATAGTCATATCTACAGAGAACCAAAAACAACAGACACAGTGGTTTTTACCACTACAAACTGTCAAGAAAATGACATAATCTATACTGTTCTTCTTATTTAAATAGAAAGTCCTTAGAAATGTTATTCAATTATTTGTACATCTCTAGAATGATTTAAGATAGGGACTTCTAATTACTTCTAGTTATAAACTGAGAACAGATTTTAAGCCGCATCGAATCATTGTTAGATTCTAATATTTTCATAAACTTTATCTAAGGAGCTGAAGGTCTAGAAACCTGCAGTAAAAAGAAAGGGGCACCTTGGCTGTATTGTTAATATATATAAATCTTAACTCTTATAGAACACTTTCCAAAGTTTTTAGTATCACATGAAAGTAGGGGAAAGACTTCTGGGAAGTTTTCTGCTGTTTAATAAGGAATTTTGTGTATTGGAATGTCATTAATATTATTGAATCAAGAAAAATGGATCTGTGGTCTGTATATTTAAAGTTCATTTAAATTGTTAAATGATTATCTCAGATATCACTATCTTGGACATTGTACAAATAAAACACCTTCAATATAACTATTATTTTGGTGTTTTGTGCTCATAGATACTGAAAGAGTGATTTAAGATGCATTTTAAAAATATATGGATATTACTAGGCCAGACTCGGTGGCTCATGCCTATAATTCCAGCACTTTGGGAAACCGAGGCAGGCAGATCACGAGGTCAGGAGTTTGAGACCAGCCTGGCCAACATGGTGAAACACTGTCTCTACTAAAACTACAAAAATTAGCCAGGTGTGGTGGCAGGTGCCTGTAATGCCAGCTACTCGGGATGCTGAGGCAGGACAATTGCTTGAACCTTGGAGGCGAAGGTTGCAGTGAGCTGAGATTATGCCACTGCACTCCAGCCTGGGCGACAAGGGCAAGACTGTCTCAAAAAATAAAAATAAAAATAAAGAAAGGATATTCCCAAAAAAGCTAAAAAGAAGCATAAAATTGGTTCTAAACCATGCTAATAGGTGATCTCAATTTGGCATCTTTTTTACTAATTCGTAATTTATTCAACTGTTGTTTATCTACAATTGTTTTGTCATAGTCTTGGATTAAAACACAATGTCCATTGACATGATGTAAAGCCATGGTAAAATTTACCGGAGCCCCTGATTTAAGCGCTCTATTAAATGAATCCAAACAGATTAAATGAAAGAAGTGGACCTTATCCTTTTTATTTTCATAATTTTCATTTTATGAGAGAAATTATTTTAATTTTACATGACCATTTAGGTATTTCAATAATACTGAGAATAAACCATTTGAAAATAAGCCAGTGGTAGTACTATATAAAAGCATTTGACATAAAGGAGAAAATGTCTAACATATTTTGAACATCTCTTGAAAAGGATATGATAAATATTAAGTATTACAACAACATAATTTGTTTTGCTGTTGATAACCAAAGTCCATAGGATAAAACCTCATCTGAAGGCTGTCTTCAGGAGACAGAATATACAGAAGTATCAATGGCTATTTATGAACTATGAACTCAAAACCATAAGAGTATATTTCAGAAAACAAGAACAGCAGAATACATCACTTATCTTTTAGATATTCAGAATTTGAATGTTCCATAGCCATAGCATTTGAAATAGGAAGCATCAAAGAAGAGTTTGACAGCGGATATTTAAGGACTAGGTCTTGTTTCTTAAGCATGAAATGGCAACAGCAGTGACCGAGCAAGTGTTGAATTCATTCTGCCAGGATTTGGGAATAAACTGACGAAGTTCCAAGCAGAGTGACTCTGCATATCACTCCCATCTCCAAGGAGCTGCCACAGCAAGGGCTCTCAGTTATGTTTCCAGTCGAATTATCAGAAAGTAAATGTTAAATCAGAGCACGAACTTACCCTTCAGAGAACTTCCATATTACTCATGGTATTTGGACAATTCTAACCCCAAATCATGCAAGGGAGGCCTGGAAACAACCAGAGTTCACCTTCAGTTGCTGGCACTTGAAACGTACTGGAGCCAACCTACTAAATGCCAACATATTTTCTTGTATTCTTTTTTTTCTGTTTAAAATTTATGTCAATATGCACTAATTATTTTATCACAAAAGGATTAAGTCCTTTAAAATGCATGAACACATTTAGAATTTTTGTTTTATTTATCAACTTCCAGCCTATATATGTTTTTGTATTATACATTCTAGTGTTACATATGTCAGGCCTCTCTGAGTCTTCCTCCTCATGTGCCACGCTGGCTGCAGCTTCTGCTCTCCTGTGGTGTTACATACCTGTCCTACATGATTGCAAATGATCTAATTGCAGATATTCTCATTGTACCGATAGTAAAAGAAAAAGGCAAAGTCACTCAGGTCTGAGAGTTATAAACCTGAACAGAAACCTTGGTAATCTCTAGGTATGAATAACCTTAATAATCTTTTATTCAGGCAACATAATATTACCCATTATAATTCCATTAACGCTATGTATAGCATCTTCTTTTAATCACTGAAAGATGAAATACTATGAATTCACAGCACCATGTAAATTCCAGTTTGGGATGAAGTTCTGTAATTGTTTAATCACAAACACACAGACCCATGAAGAACCAGTTTGTTAAGAGAGAGAGGGAGAGAGGAAGAGAGAACTTCCATTTGATCCTGAATAATGTTATATAAATATATTTAGTATCACTTCTGTGAGAAAACAATAGTATAATTAATTGTATAGTCTTATTAAACATCAAAATCTCTATTTTATTTGTAAAAAATATTTGGGATAAGGGAGAGAGCTCAGATGAAAGAGAGTAATAGCCGGAATTGAACATTTGCTAGTCATTCATTTAACCGGTACTCACTGAACAAACGGAAAGCACTTGAAGGGGAAAAGAGATTCCTTTCTTTTCCCTAGACTTCAACCTTTCTACTTCATAAGACTAGACCTCTTCAATGTTTATGTGCCCACTTTCCTAGACAAACATTTCTACAATCACACTGGTTGGTGCCAGCATGCGTGTGCTATTGTTGGGGATGTTGTTGATAGGGAAATGGTACAAAAGGTGGGCAGAGAGCAGAACTGTGACCTATATAAATGGAGAGAAATTGGGGCAACTTTCATTAGTTTATTCATTCATGGGTCCATTCATTGATTTATTCACTCCTTATTTCAAGTAACATATTTCTTGAGAACCTACGGTGTTGCAAGCATTGAGCTAACATAGCTATTCTCCTTTCAGATAGCTAACTAGCCAGCTGAAAATGAGTTGCTGTAATTTTACAGAGGAAATAACTCAAAGAACAACTTGTAGTATTTTCAGTCATTTTTGTAGTTTGCTTCACTAACATAAAAATGTATTTTTTAAAAAACGGAAAAAAAAAACTGAGTGGTGCAACGAAAATCAAAAATACTTTCCTAATTACAGATGTCCATCTGTGGGTCTATTACTCTTAAATCACTCGTGATTAAATTCTAATTGTAGCAGAGAAACAAGCTTCTAGGCAGCTTAAAAAAAAAAAGCAAACAGTGAAACAGAGCACAATGAATACGGGTAACTTATCTATTTCAACATTTAAGCTATATCTAAGAGCGAGCCTGTCTCCTTGCACACCTTTTCTCTGCTTTCAAGAAATAAGACAGAGTTTTCAATGAAGTTACGAATCTCTTATCCAAACAGGGAGCTTGAGTATGAAATATGCATGTTAGCAAGTGATAAACACTTTGAAAGGAAATTTTGATAAATTTTCTCATTTGAAGCCAGTTCCTTTTAAGAAGTTACAGTTTTATGTGTAATTACATAAAAACTGTTCTATAGAAAAAAGTAAATCTCTTCTCCAGAGTTAACGAGATCCTTTCTTTGCAAGAAGTAGAGAGTAGAGTGCATTCCTGCTCTGCAATCCTGAGTTTTTCTCAGGGGCATGTAACAGTATCTGAGCCTGCAAGGGCACCCTTCATCCTACCAATTTCTCAGCCCATTACTAGAGTACCTTAGGCATCAGCTGAGGGGCCCTGTCTTTTTCAACTCAATGGAATGGACTTGAGCCTTATCTCACAAGTGGTGGGAACCCCATATTCCTCATTCTTACCATAAGTTCTGACGGGGGAGGGGAAGGTGAGGATGGTGTGTGCTTTTCCTGGTCAATTCTGACTCTGAATTGCTTCTTCTAAGGTTATGTTATGAACTGTGATGCTTTCCCACAAGAGCTGTGTCTGTATCCTGCCACACAACCCCTGAAGCTGAATAAAGAACTTTCTCCTTGATTCCCCCAGCTCTCCAAAAACATCAGGTAAGTGTGTAGCACTTTCTATTAAAGGTTTGGGGATAACAAGGCAATTTATACAGTTATCCCAGTAGTGTTGTTGCTTCAGAGCTTTCCTCAAATTTCTATTCCTTTCACTTTATTAGACAGAAGAGTTATGCTCTCCACCCTTGCGTAACCACAGACACATTCACAGGCTGGCGTAAACGGGGCTATCTAGTCTTGCTCTTTCCCTGTAGTGGTACCAGAGAGAGCCATTGAAATCCAGGTCTTCGCTTTAGTCAGCCCCAGTTAGACTCTCCAGGGAAGGGAATGGTATTGATTGACTTCTATTGATACGAGTTTGTCACTCCCCATATAAAGCAAAGTAGCTATAGTTCCTTTGGGTTTAAAATAACCATTTGATTTATTTCCATTATACTAGATGGCCTTCATATTACAGATTTTGCTTTGCCTGCCACGGGATCACAAGCAAAGCCTTCTCCATATGGACAGGCTTGGAGACCAGCCTCAAGACTTAAACTCTCATTGGTCATGTCAGGATACTGTAATTAGGGAAGAAAAAGAAACCTACAGTTTCTTGATTATTTACTTTGTGCCCCCATGAGACACCTATATTCACAACAACCAAGCAAAATAAGTACTCATGTTCCCTATTTTATAGATAAGGAGACTGAGGTCAGAGAAATAACTTGCAGAAGATTACATGGGAAATGGGAGCAGGGTCAGATGTGGAACCAAGATCTGCCAGCTGGCAAAGCTATGTGCCCTTTCCATCATATCCCAGTTCTAGGAGAAAAAGATGTTAAGCTGTATTTTCCAAAGTATTTGACCTCCCAACCCTGGGAAACTTTGTTTTTCAGACTTTCTCAAACAGCCTCTCAGATTCTCCCAGCAGGTGATGAGGTCCCATTGTAAATGACCCAAGGACATATAGCTTGTGACTTCAAAGAAGCCCTCTTCAACCCAGAGCAAATTCAGGCCTTCATTCCAGGGGTCTGTAAGCAAGTACTGAGTTAAGAGATATCCTAAAATAAATTGGTAAATTGCATGTTTGAAGTAAACTAAAAACAAAATTTCAGGATTGATGCCGGCTTTGGAGGAGATGGGAAAATCATTTGTTTGGAGACAAGAAGCATGTTATGCTGGTAGATATGTGCACATATGCTTCTATTGGTGGGTACACGCATTCCTACTTTTCCTGCCATGTCTTTAGAAAACCACTTAGAATGTAGAATGTAGTAGAGAAATGTAGCATTGTAGCTTTCCTACAGTTTGTGTTTATTTTCTTTATTGCAGTAATATATATATATATATATATATATATATAAAACACACAAAATTAATTTCTGAGTGCACAACTGAGTGGCATTACATCTATTCACATTGTTGTGCAGCCGTCACCACTATTTAACTTAGCGTAATGTTTTCAAGATTTGTGCTACTGTTTTAATTGTTTGCCTCGTTGCAGTTCCTCTTTGCCAATCCTGGATAATGGCAACAACTTCTTTAGTGACATGCTGCATGCTCTGTTTGGTCATGTCCAGAGACACCCAAGATAAAGAAATTTGATAAATACACAGATTAACTCAGCCAAAATAACATGGTTATTTTCACGAATATTGCACTTGGGCACATCAGCAAAATTCAGAAGTGACAAAAGGTGAGCATTGTATATGAATTTTGCATATGTAAATAGTAATATTTCGACACTAGGAAGAATATTTTAAGTTGAAATGTCTATATTTTAATTTAGTGAAGATTTGGCAAGCCCCTGCTATATTAACGATATCAAGATAATAAGATAAAGATCCCATTCTCAAGAAAAATGTAAAATTATACATGTGTCTTGTGCCCATCATTAGCCATCATTATGAACATCACTCTGAACTGTTACGCACAGTAAGATAATGGGAGGGTTAAAAATGAAGGTTTTACTGCTCACATTGAATATTATTCTTAGAAAAGAAAGTCATTTCTATTATAGAGGAGGCATTGTGGTCTACTATAATGGCAAGCATATTAAAAGCAATGTATTCCTAGGGAAATAATGCTTAGAGCATAGTCAACAAAATAGGCAGGCGGCTGAAAAAAGTTAAAATGTCATATTTTATTAATTCTAAGACACATTTCCCCCCGCTTTTAGATCTCTCAAATTGAAAGGCATCTTACAACCTATAGATGAAATCTAGTAAAGAGAATAAGATAAAAAGTATCTTAGTTTCTTTCCTGGGGTTGTTTGCCTTTCTTTTAAGGGAAGGTTTGTTTGACTTTTGTGTTTTGTTTGTAACAGCTTGTTTATGAATCTTCCCTTTTCTAGTGTTAATGATTTTGTGAGCCTAGAATTTAAATGGTGCAAAACTCTGACTTTTGTTTTTATTCTTTGTTCTGACCATTACTGGGGGGAGTACAAGACACTGAAGCAGAAACAAGGTCTGAAAGTGGCGTTGTGGACCCTGCTCCTCTGGGGAGGACTCTGGTACCTGTCTGTGTCTCAATCTTGCCACTTCCACTTACCTAGCTTTGCAATCTGGAACAGATTAACTTTAGCCTCTCTGTGCCTCAGTTTCTTCGAGTGCGAATAATGGTATCTACCTCATAGTGCTGCTATGAGGGTTGAGTTTCATATAAGTAAACACTTAGAATAATGCCTGGCACATACTAAATATTCTCTCAACTGTTAGCTGTTACCATTGTGCCTCATTTCCTTGGTGATCTCTTTAGATCCCTGTGTTTAACTACGTCCTCATATTCTGGATGACTCCTAAAATGCTATCTTCAGCGTGGGCCTAGCCCCTGAAATCCAGGTGTCTCTATCCAACTGTTTACTCTATTTGGCTATCTAAAGTTGTCTCAAAATTAACAGGTCTCTAAAAGAACTCAAATTTTTTTACCTTCATTAAATGGTTTCTCCTCCAATTTTCCCAATCTGCATAAATGGCCCCAGATCGTCTGTAAACCACTCTCTTTATCTGCCACATTCCACAGTTGGGCTATCAGCAAAGTCTGGCAGCTCTGCCTTCAAAATACGTCTAGATCTGACCATTTCTCCTGACCATCATAGCATTTACTTTGATTCAAAACATTGACTCCTTCCTGAACAACCGGAGTAGCTTCCTACTGATCTCTCAGCTTCCCCCTTGCCTCCTATACTCTTTTATCCAGAAAGATCCCTTCACATTATGAACCATCATCATGTTTCTCCTTTGCTCAAGACCCTCTAATCACTTTTCATCTCACTCAGAGTAAAAGCTTTAGTCCTAGGGAAGCCCACACAGCGGCATCTGTCTTGGTTCCATGCTACTTCTTCCTCCTCCTCTTCCCCATCTTGACTCTGCTCCAGCCACATTGATTTCTATAAATGGCTCATGCACCATCCTGCTCTTGCTATTCCTTCCACAAATGGTCAGAAAGTTTTGCTTGTTTATTTTCTTCGTGTCTCTTATCAAATAGACCTTCCTTCCCTGACTACCATGAGGAAACAGTATTCATTTCCCTCCCCGCAGTCCTCTGTTTCTTTCTTCATTTTATTTTTCTTCCTCACACTTATCACCACCTGATATGTTATCTATTTATCTGTCTTTCTACTTGAGATCAGGGACTTTTTGTTCACGCTGTATCCTTGGGGCCTAGAACTGTATCTGACACGTAATAGGGACTTAGTAAATATTGAATAAATGAATGAATAAAATAACTGGTATGTTTTGAAACATGACTTTGTTGAGACCCTCCTTAAAATGTCTGGATTTCCAACTGCAAATAGATTTGCAGTTATTATATGGATTCGTGAAAATTTTAAGATTGGATTAGAATGGATTTTTTAAGTCAGCAGTTTTTGTTTGTTTGTTTTTGTTTGTTTGTTTGTTTCTATCATGTTTTCCTCCAGAGATTTGGGTGCTGTTTCTCTTATTCACTTGTTCAGAGCCAGTGAATGTTACCCTTTAGTTTGCCAAAGTGATTGCTGAGTGATGAGGCATTTCATCCTTCAGGGAGCTTTAAGTACCGCCTGCACACTATGTACAGTCACTGCTGGCTATGATCAAAACTACGGAATTGATCAAGTCAGAATCTCCTACTAGGAAGTACAGGCAAGGGGCGTTCAGACTCTGGGTCAGCTCTGGGAGCCTTTCAAATCTTCCCATTGGCACCTGTGTTAATTTCTAGTGCTCATGAAAGTGAGACACCCAAGGGAGTCTGCTGCTGTCTAATACACCAAAGGATTCCCACAGAACTTCACCCACAACTCTACAGAGATCCAGGTCTCTCTGCTGATGGAGCTCATCATAGACTTTTATAACTTAAGTTCTAATAAAACATTATTTGAACCAAGAGAAAAATTCCCTGTGGGTTTTACTGCTGCAGCTAGAGCAGTAAAGAATTTGGCTTTTTCTCATTTGGGTGATTTACCTTTTCAGGCTATAGAACCATTGCCTAGCAATGAGTTAAGAGCTTGAAATCAGAGTGATCTGGATTCAAATCTTTGCTAAGATGATTACTACCTGAGTGAATTTAGACAAGTTACCTCATTTTTCTAAGCTTCAGTTGTTTAAATCAGTTAAATGACCAGTTGGCTATCTCACTGAAACCCTACTGGCCAAGTACTTAGTAAATCACCTGGCTTAGCTGGTTGCTGTCATTTTTATCTTTTAAATGCCTTCCTTTGCTTTACATAATCACTAAAAGTATTCAGAAAAGTATTCTACTTTAAATATAGCATAATTTTTATTCCTGATTTATGATGTGCTAAAATGTACAATGCATTACATCCCAGTGAAAAGTAACTTCATAGTTTCCTAAATTATCTTAAGGTGCCATAATCTATATTACTTAGATTTCAAGTGTTATTTTATAATCATAAAAGGAAATAATGTGAAAATTCTATTTTATATTTATATATAAATATGATGGCTTATTTTAAGTCAATTTAATATAAAAGCAGAAAGCATATTCTGACAAATATATATATATGTGAATTTTTAATGTGAAGACCCTAGCTGAGTTCAGGGCACATAATAGATATTTAAGAAATGTTGATGTCCCCTCATCCCAACATCTACATAAATTTTAACATAACCTGAACTTCATATAGTGGTCCATGACAAAGATATTAGTTTTTTAATGTTTTGAATATTAAAATAGTTTCTATTTTTAATATTGCCACTTGGGTATTTGACATCTACAATTTCTAGTGCAGAAAATAAGAGTTGTGTCTATATTTTATTATCCAGAGTGGTCGCTTTAAATTGTGAATCATTATCTTGTCATTGCTTTGTAAAAATGTCTGCTGTCTGCCAAGATTCAGTCATTCATGTATTAATGCAGCCAATATTTATTAAGTGCCTGCCGTGTACCAGGTACTGCTGTAGGTGGTGGGCATACAAGTATGAACAAGAGAGACAGGGTCTATCTCTCTCAAGAGTGTTAAATTCTAATGTGGAATGACAGATCATAAACAAGCAAAGAAATAAACAACCAAGATAATTTCAATTTTTTCATGAATGGTAGAAAAGGCTGAAGAATCAAGGATAGGGATGTTCCTTTAGATAACTGGTCAGAAGCGGCCTCCCAGAGATGGTGCCCTCTGAGTCAAAACCTGAAATTTGAGTTAAAGTAGCCAGCCTAGGAGAGTCAAGGAAAAGCACTGCATTTAGAGGGAAGTGCAAACCCAGGGCCCCTGAACCAGGTAAGAGTTTAGGGTGTTCAAAAGCCAGTGGGTGGACCAGTCTGGTTGAGCACAGTGAGGGGCACTGACAGGAGACAGTGAGTGCACCACTGCACTCCAGCCTGGGTGACAGAGTGGGACCCTGACTGGAAACAAACAAAACAAAACAACAACACAAACATAATTTCACTACCTGTTAAAAAAGATAAACGTGGCAGTTGAGTGCTTAATCCACTGCAGAGACAGTAGGAGATTGTCACCAGGACATATAGCATCATGTAGTCCAAAGAAGAGTGTTCAGATTTCATTCTAAATTCAATCAGAAGCTGAAAGAGCATTTTAAATAGGAAAATAAAGATACTTTTACTTTGGGAGGCCAAGGCAGGTGGATCACTTGAGCCCAGGAATTCTAGACCAGCCTGGACAACATAGCAAGACACCATCTCCACAAAAACAAACAAACAAACAAATAAATAAATAAATAAAGGGATAGTGGTGTGTGCCTGTGGTCCCAGCTACTCAGTAGGCTGAGGTGGGAAGATCACTAAAGCCTAGGCGGTCAAGGCTGCAGTAAGCCATGATTGCACCATTGCTCTCCACCCTGGGTGACAGAGTGAGACCCTGTCTTAAAACAAAACGAACCAAAAACAACAAGACAAACATAATTTCACTGCCTGTTCGAAAGATAAACTTGGCAGTTCGGTGCTTATACCACTGCAGACAGGAACAAAAGTGAGAGCTAGAAGCTCAGATTGGTGGTGATTTCAGTAATCCAGGCTAGAGATGGGGGACACCTTGCTGGTTTAGACCAAGGAGGTGGTAGGAAAAATAGTCACTGAGGGATCAAATCTGACAGATAAAAGGGGAAAAATCAAAGACCCCTGGATTTTCAACTTGAGCAGGTAAGGAAAATTGGGGATGGGAGGAATCTTAGCACAGGTTTTGACAAGATAGGGAATTATCATGAGTCTTGTTTTTGATATGTTAAAACATTTTTATACAAGTAAAAATGTCAAATATGCTGTTGGATTTGGGTCACGTCTGAGGAGATGCATTTAGGAGCAATTGGCATCTGGTGGTATATAAATTCACAGGGCTAGGAGAAAGTATGGCTAGAGATCAAGCTCTGGAGCACTTCAACATTTAGAGGTCTCATTTGTAAGAAGCAATTAGCAAAGAAGATAGGGATGGAGCACACAGAGAGAGGGGAGAAAAACCAAAAACATGTGTCCTTGAATGATGATAACGACGATCATGATGATGATGATGGTGACGACGACTAGCAATTACAGTGCCAAATACTGCTCTGATTGCCTTACATTCAATCCCCTCAATTTCAAAAGGTAGGTACTATTATTACCCCCATTTTACAGATGGGGAAACTGAGGCACAGTGGGGTTAAACACTTTTCCCAACTTTATACAGCTCAGAAGTGGCAGATGTAGGATTCAAATCAAAGTTATCTAAATCCAGAGGCTATGTTCTTAACAAGGACCTGATATCACCTCTCTGATTTGAGAGTGAAAAATTTGTTTTGTCTTTCTGAGGGGACAGAAAAAATATATCAAGCGTCACTGAGAGACAAAATAAGATGATAGGAAAATACCTGTTGGATTTATAATACGGAGGTAAGTAAGGTGGTGACTTTCATGGTAGTTTCTCAGTGGAGTATTAGTAATGGAAGCCAGATGGGTGGGGGTTAACAAGTGAGCAGGGAGTAGAAAGTGAAAGCCACAGCTTTAGACCACTCTTGTAAGAAGTTCTATCGTAGAGCAGAAAAAGAAATGGCGCTATAGCTAGAAAGGCATTTGGGACTCAGGGGAGGTGTGCTGGTTAGGACCTCAGGAAGGCAGACCTCAAGATGGAAACAGAAGTACAAGAGATTTATTGGGATAATGATTTTGAAATATAAGGGAGAGAAGCAGCAGGAGTAGACAGGGAAAGCCTTTAGATCATGACATGAAAGGTGTGAAAAGTGAGGGGCAGGAAGGAGGATTAAGTAGGAAAAGCCTGTAACTAGGGTGCAGCTCTGAGAAAGTCTCAGCCAGCCCAAGCAGGGAGCTCTGTCATAAAGACTGCCCACAGGGGAGCCTGTGAGTTGGAACAGCCAGGAATTAAGAGCCTTGTAGTGATTGTGCTCAGTCCTTAGCTAGGAGTTATGTCAGGAAAATTCTGGCCTTAGCTTAAATGCTGTGGTGGATCCCAAAGGTGCCATAGCTGGAGGCTGTCACCTAATTGCATTCCTTGCAGCTGATCAACAAGGCCTTTTCTAGAGGGAGACCCAGGTAGCACACTCCCTGGCCACCACAGGAGGGTTATACATTTTATATATAAGGGCTCTATATTGTTGGTATGCTCATGGAATCAACGTATAACAGAGCTAACACCATCGCTTAATTTACAAAATTTAGCAAATAACTTAATTTTGTTTTATTGATGCTTCTAATACCAACATTTCTTGACAGAAGAAAAATATTTCCCAATATTCATTTAAATGGTGCCAACAAAAGTATTTTTAAATATATAAAAATCATTTTCCTAGAAGATATCTCATTGAATATCAAATCTAGACACTTAACTTCCATAATTCAGTAGCAGAAACCAAACAAATGGAAAACCAAATAACCTGATTTTTAAAATGGGCAAAGGACTTGAATAGACATTTTTTAAAATTTCTATTCTATAAATTCTATGAAGACATACAAATGGCCAACAGGTATATGAAAAGGTGCTCAACATTGCTAATCGTCAGAGAAATGCAAATCAAAACCAAAACAAAAATATCACTTCATACCTGTTAGGGTGGCAGTTATTAAAAATATTGACAAAGATGTGGAGAAACTGGAACCCTTTTCTATTATACTGTTGGTAGGAATGTAAAATAGTACAGCCACTATAGAAAACAGTATGGAGATTCCTGAAAAAATTAAAAACAAAACTACCATATAATCCAGCAATCCTACTCTGGGTATTTATCCAAAAGAATTAAACTCGAGATCTCAAAGAGACATTCACACTCTCATGTTCACTCCAGCATTATTCACAATAACCAAGATACAGAAAAACTCTTAATGTCCATCAAAGGATGAAAGAATAAAGATATTGTGGTATATACATACAATGGAATATTACTCAGCCTTGAAAAAAGAAAATCCTGCCATATGTCATGACATGGATGAACTCTGAGAACATTATGCTAAGTAAAATAAGCCAATCACAGAAGAACTAATACTGTATAATTCTTCTTATATGACGTGTTGAAAATAGCCAAAACCATTGAAGAGGAGAGTAGAATGGTGACTGCCAGGGGCTGGAGAGAGGGAGAAATGGAAAATTTAGTTGATATAAGGTTTATTATGAAAGAGGAAGCACTAGAGATCTGCTGTACAACATTGTGCCTGTAGTTAACAATACTGTATTGAACACTTTAAAATTTGTTAAGAGAACAGATCTCATTGTTAAATCTTCTATGGTAAGCTGTTTGAAAAATCTGGACACTCAAGTTTGAGCAAACAAAGTGAAGGTTCATAAATTGGGATTCCTCAGCTTGGACCTGTCTGAATTCACATGGCCTAAATAGGGTATAAAAAGCAAAATTCTGATGTATAGTATGCCCACAGACTTAACTGTCACATTTCAAAAGTTTAGCTAAATCCCATAATCGGGTACTGACTTGAAAAGCTTCCATGTAGACATTTAATTTTATCTAATGAGCACAAAATAAGTAAATGCCATTAAAACTGTTTTTTCTTACTGTGACCCTAAAATGGTAATTTAAAAATACAAGTGAAAAGCTTGAATGACCAGACACCAAGGCAAATTGTGTAATATCACAGAATTAAACTATAAACTATTTTTTAAATCTAGAAACCCTTTTTTAGTAGTGAAATGACATTAAAGCAATCCACAAACATGGGTCAAAAAGTATTGAGAAACGACCTCTACATAAAACACTAGGCTTGTTGCCTGCTTAATTGGATAGAAGGTCAATTGCATTGGCTGTGTAAAAGTTAAGAATTGGTGTTGTGTTTGTTTCACTTGGGCTGAAAGACCAACTGAATGCTATGAATTGATTATTATTCAAATATATATATATACACACACACATATATATATATATACACACACACACACACACAACACTCCCTCTCTCAACCAAATGTCCTTCAGTGACAGACTGGATTAAGAAAATGTGGCACATATATACCATGGAATACTATGCAGCCATAAAAAAGGATGAGTTCGTGTCCTTTGTAGGGACATGGACGCAGCTGGAAACCATCATTCTCAGCAAACTATGACAAGAACAGAAAACCAAATACCGCATATTCTTACTCACAGGTGGGAAGTGAACAATGAGATCACTTGGACACATGAAGGGGAACATCACACGCCAGGTCCTATTGTAGTGGTGGTGGCGGGAGGGATAGCATTAGGAGATATACCTAATGTAAATGATGAGTTAATGGGTGCAGCACACCAACATGGCACATGTATACATATGTAACAAACCTGCATGTTGTGCACATGCAGGTCTAAGTACCCTAAAACTTAAAGTATAATGAAAAAAAAAATACAAAAACTCTCAGATTACCAAAAAAAAGACAAGATTGTTAATATTAGGTCAAAATGTACACACATTTGAATCAACATATTTGTGTGCATGTGAAAAAATAATATATTAATTTTCAGTGTTAATGGGCCTCCTGTTAGAAGTAGAATAATTTCTGACATGTTAGTTGCTTGGAGGGTTTTTGGTGAGAATTATTCTAGTAATTTGAGGTGGTATTATGGCAATACTATAGGAGCATACAAAAATATTCACAGCTACCCTGTTCCCTGGGAATTTGGACAGGTAATCCCATATGGTTCAAAGGACTTGTTATGTATGGCAGGGAATGATTCCAAAACAATAGAAACCACCAAGGGATAGTAAGAGGGAGTTAAAAATGAAGAGAACTTTGCTTTTCTGATGAAAACAGGGCTACCGGCAATTTTGGCCAGTGGTTGCCAAAACCGTGTCCTCTTCAAATTAATTTAGATGCTAATTTTGTTCAAGAACTTGATCGTAGAAACATTTAGTTTATACAACTACTTGTTTCAAAACAATACCATAATAGTCTCATTGCAAATGTCTGACTGTGATGCTCCAGAGTTCAGCTACTACAAATGTGTCTTTATGGGAATGATCAGGAGTAATTCTAGTGGGAAAGAGTGAAAATTCAAAATTCTTGACTGTCATGGTTGACGGCACAAAACTGCTGCCTCCACGCTTCTTAGTGAAAAACAGCATTGGACATACCGGGAACAGCAATCTGCTCCTCTTAGTACCTTGCATTTATGAAGTGATATCCCTCCAGGAAGTACATGGGTGCTGGGCATCACATCATGCTCTAGGTGACACCATGAGTGCCTCATTTTCACAAAGACCCAAGGGGTGAGATGAAATAATTCTCATATTCATAAATTAGGAACTATAATTCTGCAGAGCAAAACTGATTTTGTGCACTCAGGCAGTGGGATTAAGTTAATGCCACAAGCTCTTCTCTTTGTGAAAAGTACATTTCTCCTGGCTGAAGAGAACAGCAATAATTACTCAAAATTCCTGAAGTAGGCCAACCATTTGTCCAGAGGGCAAAGAAATCCTGCTTGACTGGCTTCCACCTGAAACCAGTGTCAAGTTCCTGACCTTATGAACTCCCCAGAACAATATTCGGTAGAAAAGGAGGAGCTGTTCTCTTTAGCTTCTTTTCTATTTTTCTTTTTTAATATTAAGAGCAAGCAATGTGGTTATGTTTTTATTGGCACTCAAGATTATTTCTGAGAGGAGAATTGCTATATTTAAAAATGGATTTGTATCCTTTATAAGCTGGGTGATATTTTTCTTAGTTTCACTTTCTTAAAAAGGTAGTATTCATTAAGGGAACCCTTCCTTTCCTTACGGTGGGTGGTGCTGGCAGATGAACCAGCCACGATTATGCATGTAGTCAAAGAGTTTGCTTTATAAAATGTTATTCTAGACATTAAATACATTATACACATGTCATTTCAAAAAGCTCAAAGATAAAAATACATTTAGCAAATAAGAAAACAGCCCAAATGAGAGGGAGTCAAGCTTTTGGAAATGAGAAATCAACTTAAGTGTGATTAGTAATCTAACGCCTTTTTTTCTCTAAGTGTCTTCTGAGTGAGTCTGGTGACAATTGGTCACAGACCCATTCTTCCCAGGAGGAAAGAGACTTGACTATCTAAAGCAGTGGCTCTTAAAAGGTGGGATGTCATAGATCTCCTTGAAAATTAGATAAAAGCTAGGAAGGCACACCCTCAGGAGAGAAAAAAAAATAGTTCATTAGCTTACAACAAAATTTATATAGAATTTCAGGAATTTCATAACTCCCCTGAAATGCATCAATGGATCCCCACCCCAAAGTTTATGAATAAGTCTTGTATAAGGAAGGGGTGGAATTTTCAGCTCTATTTCACCAAGTTTTGGGAGACTTTGTCTACCCAGCCAACCCCAACCTATCACTGAAGTCTTTAGTTTCCCCTCGTCAGCTCTGTTGCTCTGAGCTTGGTGGCTATTAGAAATGCAGGTGCAATTAGCAATGACTGGTTCTTCATTACCACTAGTTATGAAGCAAATGCTCTACCCTATCTTCCTCAAAAGGCTGAGTTCTTAAAACTTCAGCCACACACAAGGCATTGCAAAACTCACTTGGAGAGCTCTGGAGGTCACTTAAGAGAAGACACACATGATTTCAAAACTGATTCTAGCTGGGTGGTTTTGCAGTTGCCTGAATGAAATGATCTGTCAATTTTAGCTTTGTTCTTAGGG
Source organism: Mandrillus leucophaeus (assembly GCF_000951045.1). Classification (NCBI taxonomy): domain Eukaryota; kingdom Metazoa; phylum Chordata; class Mammalia; order Primates; family Cercopithecidae; genus Mandrillus; species Mandrillus leucophaeus. Next base: position 1,458,490 of record NW_012104098.1, on the reverse strand, counting down.
GAAACATAGCCCCATCTTGAAACATTCTTTATAATCAGCTTGGATAATCCTCCTACTCCCAAATTCAAAGATTAAAAGTACCTGGAAAAAGAACTAACCTTTCTCTTCTTGAGACATTCCCTCCAGGGCAGGCCGAAGGTATATTGGGAAAAGCAGTGAGGGAACGCTTATCATTTTTCTATCCATAGTATCCTGAGCTGTCAACTCAGCAGCTTTCACAATAACTAAACCTACTTTTAAAGAAAGGAGAGCTTGAAAGTGTTGTACCATTAGCTATTCTGATTCTAGTCCATGCCAGGAAGCAAAGGTTCTTATTATACCATGTTCTATTTTTGATCTAATCCGTATCAACAGCCTGAAGTCTCAGCATGGTAATGCTGGGGAAATTCTTTGATGATAATTGGAAACTGTACTGCCTTGCCCCTTAAGTTATACAATCTGACTGTCACTAGGAGTGTCATTTGGGCTATAAAGAGTCAGGGATAAGAAAAGTGGGCATCTAAAATCTACGTGGAAGGTGCAGTAGCAAGTCAGAGCCTCTTGTGAAAGTTCTGTTGGTTAGGTTGGGATATAGAAAGAAGATGTGTCCCTACCCTGATATTGCAGAGCCTCAAGACACTCAGTAAACCAACACTCAAATTCCTGGACTGCATCACCTTTACTTTTTGTGCAGACAACACGATATGGGAAGAAAAGTCATACTACATACCAGTTATTAAAAACAGTTTAACGTAACACCAGGCGTTAAAACCTAGTACCTTCTTGTCATGATAAAGATTGTAACAAGAACAGGAAATGGCACAGCACAAATCCGTTTTCATGATAATGATCTCGTGAATGTAAAGAGCATAGGAAATGGAACAAATGTAACCCTATTCCATTACCACCTTCAAACGGTAACCTCCTTTTCCTAGTCACATGCCCTACTTATGGTCCTGATTAAAGCACAAAGGAAATGATAAGACTGACTGGGACTCTGGGGGAACAAAGCAGCTCCCACTTATTTGTGTGTGTGTATGTGAGCACACGTCTTTCCTTCTTTGAACTGAGTTGCACTAGCAATTCCTTACAGCTGATTCCCTGACTTTGTCCTGAATAAAGCCGGTCAGACATGGGAGGGACAAAGACAGCTAAAAACCAAAGAGTCATCTGGGAATAGATGTTCTCTTTACTACCCTTTGTCAGAATGAGGAAATGATGACCTTCCACCAAATAAAGGTAGTAAACAGTGAAGATGACTGAATGCTTTTCTTCTGTCTAGCCTTCATAGCACCTCAGCTTACCGAGGAAAATGGAGCTTCTATCTCATAGTGAGTGTGTTCTCTCTTCTCCACCTAAAGAGGCTGCAACATGATTAGGTCTCATCTAGAAGAACAAAGGAAGATCTCAGGGACACAAGGAAGCCAGAAATAGTTGAGGTCAATCAGGCCAGGTTAGGGTTGGTGCTGCCATACTACATTCCTCTTTGACCTGGGCATGTTTTCCAGGAGGATCTGTTTCCCTTGGAAAGCTCTTTAAGTAACACTATGTGAAATTTATAATAAATCCTCTCACCCCAAGATGACTGCTTCAGATATGAGGGGGAGTAGTGAGGAATGATGGCTGAGTTTGCCAAATAAATACGAGGGAAGATGAAAGCCAGATTGCCTGGAGTACTGTGCCCACACCCTGACTCAACCAAATGTCACTCACTCTGCCCAGCTGGCTAGTAACTCCTTACATGGCATCCAAGTAGCTGTACTATACATTTTCTTCTACTGGGGCTTTGTCCAGGCAAGCAAGCCTGAATGCACTTTACATTTCAGGCATCTTGGATATCTGTTCCTTCCAGATGATATCCCAGCTACCAAATGGCCCTGATTGGTTAATGAGGAATGCCATCGTGTTCCTTGCCCTGGTTATTTGTCACTTGTTAAATGATGTTAGGAGATTCCCAGGTGATTTCATATCTGAAGACTGTAATTTGTGGCCTCCTTATCAGATGCCATGCAAAATGTTTTCTGTGGGTCACGACAGTTTCCCAAGTATCCTATCTTGATTCCCAAGATAGATTACACTGGAATTATCTTTTCAAAGAAAGGAAGGAAGCCCTACATTTCAAACAGTCTAAAGTAGGTTATAAGGACTGAAAAATAATCATTTGGGGACAATCTTACATGAGAAAAGGAATATATTGTAAAAACTAGCTAAGTCAATTCTAATCTATCATGTCTTTTAGAGGTTTTTAACTGTATAGGATCGCAGTGAATCAAAACCACAGATCTGTTTTTACTTATTTCAAAACATTCTGTAATGCTCCTTAAAAATCATATTATAGGATAACTGGTATCTAGGTAAGATTATTATTAAATACATTGCCATTCTCCATTTTGTTTTTACTATGTTTACCTTTGCCTTTTTATTCCCAAATGACTAGTTTATACGTATATTTACCTTTGCCGCACAGCAGTTTCTTTTCATTCTTTCACTACTCTACTGGAGACATTGTGTTAGAACAGAAATGGAACTAAACCAAGAATGGTGTGAGGAGGCAGATCTCACTAGCTGTGAGGCCTGGGGGTAGGCCCTTGATATTTCTGATCCTCAGTGTTTTCACTTATGAGATAGAGATTGGTTTCACTGATAATGAGGGTCTCTTCCAGCTCTGAAGTCTAAGAGACACTGGCTTTTCATAAAATCTAAACCTATGATATAGATATCATCCATATTTGTTGTTGTTGTTCTGTGAATTTTCAATAAATATCACACTGAATATTTTTATTAAAAGGATATTACCTTTTCTTTCCACGAATATTAAATTTCCATGTCTCCAATTTCTTGCCTATAAGTTTTCATTTTTACAGGGGAGAGTTACTTTTCTTCAATGTTTTTAGTGTCTACTATTAAGAAACAAAGACACCGAAGTAGGGAAGAAGTTATGAAGTAAATGATACGGAAAGTTTTAAAGTATAACCCAGACCTACTGTAGAGACAAGGAAGAGGGAGGAAGGCTATTTCCACTAGGACACTGCACGTGCAATCTCTAAAGTATGGGACTATCTTTTTCAGAAGTGCAACCGACTGAATGAGAGAATAAAAAGAATCCATATATACGAAGTTCTGAATTTTATTTGATGAGGAGACTTTTGACTTCTGCTAAGCTATTAGACCCCCGTTTTTAAAGAAATAAACCATTCCCTGTACATAGAATTAGAAAAAAATATATGAGAAATCATTTTCCAACTCAGAAGCATGAACCACAACCAACATTCCTACTACAGATGAATACTATCTATACGTAATCCTGAAATACACCTAACTAAAGAGCTACTGACTGGCATGCCTGCCACTGTCCTCTGCTATCTGCTCTGTTCCAGTGCTCTCTTGGGTAACCCAAGTCTGTTTCAAAGGCTTTCACAGTGTGGTACCAGAGATAAGAATTGTCTCAGGCTTTTGCAGACAGTAACTACTGACCACAGTAAGGTGGATTTCCCACCCCAGAAGTGGTGTCAACTGAAAAGGGAACGCTCTTTGATCTTATCCAGCGATTTCATGCCATTTTAAATTACTCCACTTTGGCATCTTATTTCCCAATTCCACAGTCATCTTGGTTGTTTATTCATTTGAACACCCGAAGTTACTTTATTTGAAATTATTTCCTACCTAGAAAAATTAAACAGGGATTTAAAGGACTCATCGTGTAGTATACAAAGGATAGATATAGAGACTTCCTCGTGTGCAAAGATGAACTGGTAACAACAATGTCATTTCTAGCATGCTTCTCTGTGAATCAAGGGATGTCTTCTAATAAGACTTCAGACTTGTGCTTTTATTCCAAGTTAGACTCTGGTGTCAAGATGCCCTTGGCTAAACTAAAAAACTGTTGATCAAGCAGATGTGACTTTGTTACCAAAGATTAGGAGGACTATGGAAAAAGTAAACCAAACACTACAAGCTATAACACCATCACCTAGCACAGAAACAACAACTAAAAGGATAAAGAACATAGAAAAATAGTTTCCCCCAAGACTGTAATTTTACTGCCTCCTTTGTTAATGCAAAAATAACAGACTCCTACTCATCTGGTATTTCTTACCAGTCCTTTAGAAAGATAGGTGACAGAATTATTGCCACTTGTAGTGGTGATTAGACAGCCATAGACATACAGGAGGTAAATGTTTGCTATCTCAACTACAGATGTATGCACCTGGTCATAAATCAATATATGTTTTATTGTGAACCACCAAAAATATGTTGAATCAAGTGTATGTTGCTTATATCCATGCATTTGAGCTGTGGGGAGCAGTTTCAGGAATATGCAGGGCAGTCTTTACATTTGAGAGAATCTGATAAGACAAAAACCAGATGAAATACATGTGATCAAATTCATATGCTTGGATATAAGATCTATCATAGGGAAAAGAATACATCGGTCAAATTGAAATCAAGTATGCAATGATATCTCTGAAAATGGCCCAAGGACTCCATTTGCCCTTACTAGGATGGGAAAGGCTTTGTGAATAGTGTGAATTTTGGGCTCAGTATTGAAGAAACTTTAGAAATGAATGTAGATGAGTTTGTGGGTAAATCATGAAGACGCAGGGAAAAATCGAGCTTGGTATGACCATGAGAATGTTGATAGATGATTAAACCCAATTTAGGCACTTGAGGGATTTTCAGAAAAGAATTATGTGATCCCAGCAATGAAAATTAGTTAGCAGTATTTAGGTGAACTTACCAATGGAGAAGAGGATCTTAAATATAAATGGTAAACCAAGAAATAGTAGCTAAGACCAAAGATACCCAGAACTCACTTGAAGAATGTAACTCAAAATATGAAGTAACAAAATGTCATTCTTACAGTAAATGCTGGCATTATTGGGGAATGGAATTTGCTGGGGCCAGACTACACTGAATTTTCTTGGAACAGGAAAGACTGCTTTTATGGAAGTCAAAGGCAGGCTCTATCTTCAGGACACTGAGTAGTGTGTTCTTCCCCCTTTTTTCTCCTCTCATTTACACCATTGAAAATGAATTTTAAATGATTTTAAATGTGGAAAGTGTAACCTATGAAATTACATGTTATGGAATATAATCCTATCTTTTTTCTGACTCAAAAGGAAATTTGATTTCTTATAATGTCTTAGGTTATTATTACAAATGTTGGCAGGAATGAATATTTAACAATTATTGGGGATCTTCTACGTTGGGTGTGCTGCTAAGGGTTTTATATGTGTTTTCCTACATACTAAAATAGTATTCTCTACAGGTATTGCAAGGAATCTCTCTGTTTTAAATAATAAACTTACTTCACATTGTACATAATATTTTTCATCAGCTTAATTGTTTGAAGAAATAAATGATTAGGGCAAAAATACAGTGTGTAACGGCAGCTATATGAGAATAGGTGTGTTGAGAAAAATTAAGAACTTTATGATTTTTTTAGAAGTTTAACATTAAGATATATACATAGATCTCTAGATAAAGGTGTTACTAAAAAAGAAAAAGATCCAGCAAAGAAACAATCTTATACTGTTAAAACCAGAAAGTTCTGTAGACATGTATGTATGGCTGAATTTCAGGGGAAATATTAAGACCAAAAAAAGCTAATATTTTGAATCATTTGTTGCATTTCTGAGGCAATATTGCAATGATTTTAATTTACTTCTGTTTCCATGTGGATGATGAGCAAATTTTGCAGACAATTAGGAATCTTGAGCAATATTAGCATAGGTACAAGATAACCTTAGGCAAGGCTCATATTTCTGTACATCACTGGCAAAGCCAGGCCTTTATCTTAAGATAGCCCCTTTGGAAGATTTACTGGTTATAAAGTCATTTTATTTTGACTCCACAGATATTCAGTATTTATAGTGAATAGGTTTCTAAATACGTTCTCAAGAAAGCATAAAGTTGAAAGCCCTGAAAATGCAGTTTCTGTAAGGTGTTTCATATTAAATTTAAAGATAACTGTTTCAGAAGAGAAATGCCATGTGTATAACTTACTCTATGTTCATTAGCTCTTTTGGTGGAGTCTCTCTATGTAGTACTATAGAATTAGATAAGATATTCCAAGTCAGGCTAAGTGAGTATGAAATGTTTGCTGTCTTTCAAATTAAATAATAATAAAACTACATTGTCAGGTATTGCAGGTGAGAAAAATACAGAATATCTCAATGCCTGCCCAATATAATACTATATTCTGTCTTAAGTAATAGGGCAAAATGAATTGAAACTTCTAAATTATTAGGAATAATTATAAAAAATCAACTATAGGTATTTGATATGGTATTGTATTACTATTTGTAGAGCAGTAATTTTTTATACATTACTCATTTTATAAAGCAGAGTAAATGGTGTAATAATATGTATATAAGTAGGAAATTCCTCTAAGGGAAGGCTGCAGAGACATAGGTGTTTACCAAAGTATTCTACCTCATATATTAGAATCAACGGAAACAAAATACAAGAAAATTGTATAGTTATTTCATGTAACATCAAATGATACATTGCCTTGAGTATGACAGAGTGTATTTATAACAATATATCAGCTGGGCAAGGTGGCTCACTCCTATAATCCTAGAAATTTGGGAGGCTGAGGCAGGTGAATCACTTGAGGTCAGGAGTTCAAAACTAGCCTGGCCAACACGGTAAAACCCCGTCTCTACAAAATATACAAAAATTAGCCAGCATGGTGGTGCGCACCTGTAATCCCAGCTACTTGGGAGGCTGGAGGCAGGAGAATTACTTGAACCCAGGAGGCGGAGCTTGCAGTGAGCCGAGATGGCGCCACTGCACTCCAGCCTGGGCGACAGAGCGAGACTCCGTCTCAAAAAAAAAAAAAAAAAAAAACTCTATCTATCTATCTATCTATCTAATTTACAGGCATATTTACAACTGCACTCCAGCCTGGGTGACAGAGCGAGACTCTGTCACAAAAAACAAACAAACAAAAAATCGATATCTATCTATCTATCTATCTATCTATCTAATTTACAGGCATGTTTACAACCAACATCATTCAGTCAAAAATAAAACTTTAACTCAAGATACTCAAACTACAAATGGCATCCCAAACAGGAGTTACTAGAGAAAACTTCTCCAGAAAAGTTTGATTGGGCATTATTGATACTTGGCAGTTGGATGAAAAGTCCTTTAAATTTCTCTTCACTAAAATATATCCCATTACCTTTTTAATGATATTGCCTATGGTCCCTTCAGATTTAATTAAGCATAAGTATTCAACATGTAAGCATACAATTTGCCACTGGAAAATGTACAGAAGCAGAAGTTTACAAATGGTCAAAAAAAATAGAATAACATTTGGCATTTGGATGAAATGTTTTCCTTCTGTGTACTTTCAAACCCATTAACCCCTTATTTTATTTTAACAACATTCTTATGATATAGGTGAATTTGATCTTTAGAATTACTCATATTTTACTGTACGAAATGAGCTTGTTACCTGCCCAAGGAATGCAGATATGGAATTTCTATTCAGATTAAAATTCTATCACCTTGATGTTCTTTCCAAGAAAATTTGTTGCCTGTCAAAAGGAGAAGCAGGATGGACTTCAACCGAAAATTGGAAATAACCCTGAAAAGAAGAAAGAACAATAATAATTTTTTAAAAGATGGCTTGGCAGATGAAGATAATGCAGCATTATAATCCCTTGGAGTTGGTATGGTCAACATTTGTAATCTCACCCCTTGCTTATGCCTTGGTAAAATAACATTTGATCTTATGGTATTTTTTACATACATTACTTGCTTTCAAAATTATTCTACACCACATAGCTCCAAAAGAAGCTTTAAAATATCTAAATTGCCATGGATGATGATACAAATTCCTCCTGACCCCACCCTCATTCTTTCCCTAAAATCACAATTTTTATCACTTCCAATCTGGAAGTGTAACATTTGACAAATGAGATGACCATATTTGTAATATCTCCTCTGCCCACTTTAGAAATATTGTTCATAGATGACATAACTTCTCTGTGCTGTATAGTGTTAATTTGAACATTCCTGTCTTAAAATGTTATGGTCTTTATGCCACATAGGACAGATACTACATTGTTAAATAGCTGTAGTAGTTTTTGCTAAAGGCCATTTTTGTTTTTATTTATCTGGAGGAAGGAAATGACCTATATGTTAAAATTTTTAAAATTTAAAATGATGAGGCAGTGGTGGATCTTAGCAATTTTTAAGACATGTATTACACTTTTGGTATGGGTATGTAAGCTCTTCTAGTGAGAGACTAAAATTTCAACTGGCAATGCTTGTTACTTCTGTTTCAAAATTTCCATTCATTGTTTGAAATTTTAATAATTACTGCTACTTACATTGTTTTTTGGGGAAAAAAGCTTCCTTTACTGGTTATTTACTTACTATTTCCAAAGTTTTAAAGTAATCCAGGCAAGTTAAATCTAAGCTAAACAAAAAGTGAACTTTACAGTTCAAGCTCTAAACTATTTTTCAAAATTACTTCAACAGCAAGACTGTAAGTACTTTAAGGCTCATGAGTGGTGATATCTTACATTTCTATGAACCTTCCAATGTCATCTATTAGTGTTCTGGCCAAATAATACATGTTTTACAAATGTCTGATAGTTTAACAAAAATGTGTGTATCATTGACCTCTCCTTTGCGCTTTTGTTTATTTTTGCCAAAGTACACTCATGGGAAGTTATTTCAATGTTTTTCAATTAAAATATTTAATAATTAAACATTGAGCTTAACAGGGAAGGAGAATGCAAGAACTGGCCCATAGGAACAAGTGATGAATACTGAAATAATGAACAGGTGCAGCAGTAGCAGCAACAGTCAGCTTCGTGCTTGCAAGGAAATGATGAGTGGGAAATTTGTGACACCTGAATTAAAATCAATGCTCCTGGAAGGTGATATAATAGCTCTAAGCTGGAAAAAAAAATAAGTACAGGGGGAAATCAAAGCTGACACAGTGAAACTGCACAGAAAGAAATGGGTAGAATAATGACAATGTCAAGCAACTAATGGAGCTAATGAGGTATAACGTGATGGTGCTAAAGATCTCATGTCTTCCAAGGCAACTAGTTAATTTAGCTGATTAATTTGCTTACTCACTTTTTCTTCTTAATCTCTTAGGGAGACCCTGGTGGTCTCCTTGTATTATATTTTAAATCATGTATCAAAGAATATTCAAACTACTACTTAATATTAGAAAGATACACTTAAAAAGAGGAAGTAAATGCTAAAAATAAGAGCTTTAATTTGTTTAATAAAGTGATGATCGTCTAACTCCAAAACAAAGCCCAGAGTTATTTCTCTCAATGAGAAAATATGAAAGAAAGACAAATGAAGTAAAAATGTGCACTACTATTTTTTTCTGGCTCTAAGAGAAAAAAAGAAAAGAATACCTGTAATTTGCACTTTAAGACAAGAAACCTTACCATTTGAGATCTTAAAAGTCTGAGTACTTGTAACACTGTATTTTCTTTGTTAAATTATTTCTGAATTCTTGTTTTGGTTGTAAGGAGACTTGTCAATGGCTTTCTTCATATTCTTCTACTTTAAAAATAGTAGGAGATGGGTGTAAAAGCGGCTAAATGAGAACATTAAAGAAAGGGCTTCTAAAGGTATTTGGACCTGCCAAGCAAACTGTGTAAAGTTGCAGTAGAGTTGTTTTCAAGGTAATAGTCAGCATCCTTCTCTGAAAGCTTGATTTAACTTGGCTAGGTGATAGGCATCTCTTTGGGTAAGTTAAAGGGTCTCAAGCAATAAAGTATGTTTTATCTTGGTTAAGCTGATCATTTGTCCTACTTAAGCAAGTAATGCAAATTTCCTTTCAAAGCTCTGTGCTCATTAGCTCATAATTAGGGCAATAAATCTGGAATCACAAAACAGATCAGTGAAAACATCATAGTACTGTAAATGTGGGAGTAAGGTTATCTTCTCCTGTAGGAATCAGTAGAGAGTTTGCAGAAATCTATTCAGATTCTGACTGTGACTCTCCATGTGATTATCATAAATTTAACTACTAGGAAGAAGAGAAGGAAAGGAAGTCTGAGGGGCATACACATACTTTAACAGTCCAGGTGACAACCAACATTTTAAAGACATCTCTTATTATGAAGACCACTTATAATCCTAAAATATATTATGTTTATGAATTATATTTAAGTAGGTCTTTCACAGTAATTTTCACACATGAACATTTTTGCAAGTAAGCACTTACTATGCTGCTGGTGGGGAAACCAGTGGCCTGCAGGTACTGAGCAATTCGTCAGAATTCACAGAGTGAGCCAAAATATCATGTCAAGTAGAAAGCCCAGAAGAGAACTCTGCAAAGTACAAAAGCCTGCATTCCACCCTTAGTATACAGAATTCTGGTGTGGACAGACAACTTGAACTACTCTAGAGATGACAGAGAAAACTATGAACTCATAAGAAACCAAACAATTCTGCTTTCTTTTCTTTTCTTTAACACAAAAATGTTAATTCAACACTGCTTACTTGTACCACAGCACCTCTTTCATTCCACTTGCAAACTGTTTACAAATACGCTCCTTTTTCCCTCAAAAGTCATATTCACTGATATTGGTCAAAATCATGCCTGTACATGCTATGTATTTTCTGTTTATTTCTGAGCTCCACCCAACTTGCTCATTTTCCTCATCGCTCAAGATTTAGAAAAAGTTGATTCATGTCAGTACGACACCATGCAGATTGACAAAAACTAACTTTGAGATTAGGGGAGACACGTCTTTCTATAAAATAACCTGGAGTTGCCCTTAGACTTTATGTGTTCATCCTATTATATGTGACACTTAAGCTAACAGAACTGAATTTCTTTGTGGTTTACATTATCTAGTGAGAATATGTTTCTTCTTGTTTAAAAAGTGATATGTTGAGACCTTAAATCTTCCCAGTTTTAGCAGAGGAGACAGGATGGGCTCTTCAGTGATCTATATTCTCCAATCAAATTGTTACTACTTAAGTGGAAACCTTTCTTCAATTATTTAATTGGGTCTCATTTGGACCCAAAATGCAGACTTCAGCTTAGATGAAACTGTCAGAAATTTAGAAAATGTAAAGTATCCAACAGCAAAAAGCTAAATAAACCGAATATGGCATCTATTTATATGTATTTAATCCTTCGAAGACAAGCTTCTAAAGAAAAAAACCACAGTGGAATCTTAGCCTATGCTAATAAGTGAAGAGGAAGATACTCACCATGTAATATTAGCTAAAACACCAAATGTGCATGGTGGGAACAGACGGATTTTAATTTTGGATTTACTTATTAAAGGTATTTAGTAGTCTGGCTGCAATTCAGACTATTTAGAATGATGGAGATAGGTATTAAAACTAAAACAACACAGCTATTGTTAATATTAATAAATCAGCTTGGAACTTGCACTTTCTTCTGGCTGTTATCTTTAAACAATCTATTTAAATATTTCTTTGCGCTCTTACCTTTCTTTAATTTCTCAAAGATATGCATAGCCACTATCATATCCCTTTCCTATATGGAATACTTAGCACTAATTTACATTTTGCCGATATATTTATACTTTGCTTCTTGGCCTTTCAGTGAAGACTAAAGTGCTATAACACGTAGTAAATATGTTCATCCACTACCTAGAAGTCTCCCAGACAAATTCTCTATTTAATAACCATCAGTTTTTCAAAAAATGTCAGATATATCCCACCATTTTCCAAAAAAGCTGCAAGCAGTATTTCACCCAACAGACCCTAGGCACCATCAGTGGTTAAAGGGCTTAAGTCCAGATTGACATTTAACTAAACTGAAATAGGAGGCAAATAGCAATATGATTTCCAGAGGTAATGCAATTTAGGAGAGGAATTGCCTTTAAGTGGGCTTAAATACTGAAGGCAAACCATAAACACCAAGAAAAACAAAAGTATAAAGGTGATAGAAATGATTTAGAATTTTTGTAGATTCCTAGGGGAAAATAAATACTTTAAAAGGAAAACAGAAACAAACAAACAAAAAGCCCCAAAAAGCTAATAGAGAAAATATCAAGATATTCTGAATCTTCTAAACTTGAGGACTTTATCAGCATTCCATTTTACCACACTTTTGAAGAGATAGCCCTACCTGTTTGTCCAGCCTTCTCACACCTTAGTAGAACATCCTTGAATTCTGAAGTCACAGCCTGTCCGTATTCTAATCTCATCCCTACGTGTGCTCAGGGCTGTTGCTTAAACAAAATGACGGGCTAAATCTTGAAAATACACCCTTCCCATCATCAAATACCTACCCCTATCTCAAGTTGTCTTGCTTCTTGACTTTTATGACACACAATACATCATAGGAAAACAGAGAGAACACACTGAGTTTTTATTCTAACTTTGGATGCTTCGTATTTATTGTGGGGAACCTGGACAATGAGGTGTAGAATAATATGTTGGCTTCCTACAGATTCTATTAGTAGTTCTTTTGGCTGCCTCTCCATTGCTGTTCATGAGAGAAAATAATGCGTAGAATTATTTCAGTTTAGTCTAGAAAAATAATTAAGCACACAAAATTTGTCTTTAGACCTCAACCTTGATTCTGTCCTCTTTTCTCCTCTTGTAATCTCAACCAGAAAACTCTCTGTTCCTTCCTCTCTCATGTATACTTTCCTATGAGTGTCCAATCAGTGTGCTGCTTTTTTTAAGCAGGATTTGCATTTTAACCCTTGCATCCAATTCTGGAACATTTTGTCCCTAAGACATTTCAGTTATGACACCATGTTTACTTATAAGACTATTAAGTTTAAGATGGAAGAAGTGGTAGTGGTAGGTGATTTGGCCTCTGCTCTTCTTCCCATGCTCTCGTGCTCTCTTTCGCATTGGAGAGAGTGCAAGAGGCTGTCTCAATGACAGCAGATGCACATCTATGTCCAGGAGTACAGATGATAATGGAGCTTGGGGCTTTTTCAGTACTCTGGGACATGGAACTCATGGTGAACAAATAGGGTTTTATTCTGCCTCTAAATCAGGCCTCTTCCTGTCTGGTGCCCATCTTCCCTCAGATACTGAGGCAGCTGGGTAAGATCTGGAATATGCATGTGTCCTACAAGGCTGTATGTCATGAGCTTGTAACAGAAAGAGCAATTTTCTTTTTTATTTAGACCAATTCAAGAAAAACAAACTTGTTTACAGGCCACCTTAAAAAATTCAACATGGGGATAGCTTTATTTGGGCTTTTGTGAGAGTGGATATATTCATTCAACCTAGATTATCCATTTAGTGTCAGTGAAAAAACTGCAGGCACTTCTTAGTCACCAATATGTTAAGGTTTGTAATAATCCAGAGCAATTTTCTAATTGTATCCTGAAAATAGGTCCTTTATCACATGGAAAATATGGGAAGATTGCAAAACTGAGTCATGGGTTGCTCATTACTGACCTGGAATCTTCTTCTTTCTAAGTTATTCAAAACACAGAACAGTTGGTGTCAGAGTTTCTCTAAAGGGAGCATTCATTTAGAAGTGAGGACAAATAGCTCAAACTTAAGCCATGTAAAAAGAGTGGGAATTGAAGATATGAATCCAGCACTTAATTTTTAACATAAGGGCAAATGTCAAGGTGCATATGTGAGAGAGATGAAGAACACACCATCACAAAAGAGGGAATGTTAGGGCCGGATGGAAACCTTGGTGATTATCTAATTCTACCTCCCAGATTTTTACAGACAAGGAATCAGGTAAGTGACATGATGTCTTAAGACATTCCATAGCAAAAGCTTGGGAGTCAATACTACTTAAGTTTGATGACTGGTCCAGCAATCACTAGTTGTGGGGCATTAAGTATGTTACTTTACCTCCCTTTGCTAGTTTCATCTGTGATACTGGGATGATTCTGCAGCACTAAACTAATAAGTTGTTTCAAGAAACAAATAAATCTGCTTATACATATAAACCACTCAAATCAGTATTTACAACTGACATGCACCCAATAAATGAGAAATTTCTTTTCACAACTCTTCATCTGCTCTAGGTTTTTAAATTGTTCTCCATGACTTTAGAATAATTTAAAGAATATATTGATATGTTCCATTTACATACCATTCCTGGAAAAATAGTATTCCTATGAATTTTATAATTAAAATATAAAATATATTCAATGTTAATTCTTGAAATTAATGCATAAATTAATTTATAAACGGATCTGTAGTGTGAACTTAGGCAAGGCTTAAGACATGTAGTACCTCAACATGTTGGATAAGCATTTCGGGTCTCACTAAGCCTTGAGGAAGGGGAGAAAAGGAAACGAAATAGCTTTCCCCATTCAGAGATAATACCTCCCCACCCTGCTCATAACTCAGACAGCACTGCACTTTGAAGGTAAGGGGAGGGGGCACATACAAGGAACAGATAAGAAAAATAAGACTTCTCGCAACTCTACCTTTCTTCGTAGAACTTCTCTTACCATGAATATCTTTCTTCCTCTTCCCAGTTCTCTGCCTATCCATCAAGGACAAGCTTATCCCAAAACTTTCCCAGTGTTCCCAGCCCACAGCCTCCTCTTAGTCCCATAATTTTCTGGCACCTGTCTCTCTACCCACTTGTATGGCTGTTAATCCCAAGCCATACTCTAACTCTTCTGCTGCTTTCATGTTTTGCTATTATATTTCTTGTGTTTATATTTTGTTTCCTAATTAGATTGTAAGTAACTTGAAGTGCCTGGAAGATGTCTTTTCTTTTAAAATTAATTAGTTGACCAAAAAAAGAAAAGGAAAAGGTAATGCAGAAAAAGAAAGTAAACACTGTAACTCAGAAGAATTTGCCCCAACAACTCAAATACCAGCTCCACTCCAAAGCTCCACCCCAAAACTAAGCAGGACTGAAACAGCCAAAGCAAAGCCATAACAAAGCTCAGTAAATATTTAGCTTATCCTGAACTATTCCAATAGAGTCCTAACTAAATTCTTTGCCACCAATCTCTCCTGTCCTATCCATTCTCCACACAAGTGATCAAATGATCTTATCTACATGAGGCACACAATAATTGGTGTGTTAACTCAATTTATTAAACATATATTTCATGCAAGAAGAAAAAACAGTTACCTTGGTGATTCAAGCAATTATATCAATGCTATGTTGTGAGTGAAAAGGCACAACTTTGGCAATTTAACAAGCAAGAAACTCAGAAAGCAAAGTTTGGTACAATGTATGCAGGTGGTTTCTAAATTCAAAGGTGATCCTGCAACCATGGCAAAATAAATATTATTTATCTACATACAATTTATGACTTGATCACTAATTGTCTTACTGGAAAACTGTTGATGTTGAAAACTGTAATTCAGGAAATATTACACATTACATAGATTCATGCATTCTTTCAAAAAGCAGATATTCAGTGCCTACTACATTCCACACACCAAGGCTGATAAAATACAACACAAGCAAAACAAGAAATACTGGGATGTTACAATAACATTGCTTTTTGTTAACCATGACAAAATAAATGCTTATGGGTGAAATCATACCTTTTGAATCAGTCAGGGTCCAAGCAGGAAGTAAACAGCATATTCACATGAAAAAACTGTGAGAAGAGTTGAATGACCTTTTTACGAGCTGAGTAGAAGGAAACTTCAGGCCAGTGCAGGGTACCAGTGTGATAGGAGGTTTCTGCATAGCCCTTAGGCCTGAAGAAGCAATGGGGACAGGGTGGTTACTGGGACCCAGAGACAGGAAGGGTACTTGGATAGAGCAGAACCTCTTGAGACCCCACAGGAATGAAGCCTGTGGAACGCATATCCCCCTCCCTCTCTGCACTCCCTTCTCTGCCTGCTTGGAAGTCAGACAGTGAGGAAACTGTGTATGGGGCCCATATATTAATATTTTAGTCTCTCAGGCTACAGAGCAACGTGGGGAAGAGTGGAGCATAGATCTACACTCCACAGTGACTTAATTCAGCATCCTTTAAAACTTTCTAAGTATCTATGCAGTCAGCGTGGGTTGGTTAAACAGCACAAACCTGTAATGAATGAGTGATTTCGAGTACATTTTTAAAACAGTACCATAATTTTCTGCTGAGCTTCCGAAGGCAAGGTATCAGAGAAGCTGTCAACATTAATGCTGTTTATAGAAAATGGAAAATTAACAAAC
The DNA here is from genome assembly GCF_000951045.1 of Mandrillus leucophaeus. Lineage (NCBI taxonomy): Eukaryota > Metazoa > Chordata > Mammalia > Primates > Cercopithecidae > Mandrillus > Mandrillus leucophaeus. The sequence continues at coordinate 1,442,409 of NW_012104098.1, read as the reverse complement.
CAAGAAGAAATGATCAATTTGAACTTGGTTTGGCTGTGTAAAACTTCTAATTTCAGTCATATATATTAATTGCTTACCATTTATGCCTAATTACCATGTAACACAATAATGTGTATCATTAAACATGTGCCAAATTAACTTTACAATACTAACTTTGCAATGTTAACTTAGCATTATTAGCTTAGTTCAAGTTTGGACAGTTTTTGTAGGTTTTGACTCATGGTGCATGCTTCTCCCTTTTTAACTCAAAGAAAATATTTACTTCAATGATATTCTGCCCAACGTTATACTCTCCAAAGACCTAGGAAATGAAAAAAATATTTGTGGCAGATTCTTCAGATGTAATATATGAATTAATTTAGTAGTGCTTAGAGCCAAACCATAACCAAGGATTGAGTTATCAACGAATTCCAGCCATGAAATAAAGCAGGAAAAAACTCATGCCAGACCCTTTATAGCTCTTAAGTCATAGGACTCAGTATGCAGTGAACTGCCACTAGGAGGATCAGATGGGCGAGAGGTGTGCTATCTTTAGCAAATGTATCCTGATAACTAAGACCACATTCCAGTTTTGCACTTGAACTAATTCTTGATTGTAGTGTAAAGTTTGAGACAAGCTGACCTACCTACCACGAAATCACTAATGATTAGGGTCATCGGGATATGTTCATACTACACATTTGAATTTCCAGTCATAATAAAGAGATCTTATTACTGAGTTTATGCATTCATTCTAAGAATTGATCAAGAAATTTCTCTTTTGCCTTGATAAATGAACAGTAGATGTAACCCATAAATTCTAGATCCTTTAAATTGCTAGACAGAGGATGCCTGAAATATATTACAAGTTGGTCTAAAAAGCCTCAGTTTAAATCTATCAGAAAACCATAATAATTCAGCAGTGGGCCTAATACTAAAATTAGACTCAAGGTACTATGGGGTATGCATGTTAAAGGATTAATTTACTTAAAACACACGTTCTCTTTGATTTCAGAAAATAGTTGAGTTACTTTATTTCACTTCTTGATAAGGATTTATATTCAGAAATGTAAAAGTATACTCATATTCTGGAAGATTGGTCCTATCTTATAGCCTTACAAAATATCCTGCACTTGAGGGATTCCACTGGAGATTCTTCCTTGAGGATTCATCTTCTAGGGTCACAGGACCCCTCTCAGTTACTGACCCATCATTGTGGGCCTTCACTGGCGACAAGAAGGGAGAATGGTGGTATTAAGTCCCAGTAGGCACCAAAGAGAAAGCGACATGCTGATGTGGAGAAAGGCCAATTGTTTGCATTCACTTCAGCCTTGCGTGCTGATGTGTTATCTGACCTTTAGTCAGTTTACCACTGTTGTACAAAAAGGGCTGCTAGATTAATCACTGAAATGTTAACAGGCATTAATTGAACATACACGGTACACAATCATGGAATTACAACACCTTGGGGGTATTTTTATGGAAGAAGAACACCTATATATTCACATTAAAATAATAAGTATAGCTACCCTATATTCCTTTCCTGTGTTCTAATATATATTTAAATCCATCAGGTTATTTAATTCTTTGAACAACCATGTGAGGTAAACAGTATACCCACTGCATGGATGAAGCAAGGAGATGAATGGGCATAGCATACATAGGAAGGGGAGGCTGGACTTAAGATCAAGTCTAATTCCAAACTTCATACCCTGTCCATTATTTTGTAAGCCTTAGCAATGCCTTCCAGTGATGGTTGTTTTGTTTCTCCATGGAGATTTCTCTCATTACCGTGTACACATAAACCCACAGCTTATCCCTGACTCTTCTCCTGCCCTCTTTTCCTTGTGAAATGTCTGACTCAGAGTAATCTTTCTGAAACAGCAAGAAACTGCAATCAGCAAAGCAGAAGTGCTATTGTGCATTGGGCTTGGGACAAAGACCTACGGTCTGTGGTCAGCAGATTACAGCAGGGAAAAGTCACATTTGGGGGGTTAGAGTTGATGATTAATATGTGTTCTTTTCTCAGAGACCAGTTTTAAGAAATGTCAGAATGTTGGATTATCCAGGTTTTCCATGAAGTCTGCTGGCAAAGGAATTTTTATTATTTTTGTCTCAGTGTTTCAAATAATCCATGCAAGGGCTCTGTAAGCCGTCCTTTTGGGAGGACTGTCAGGAGTTAACAATTACAGATTTCTCCTTTCCAAGGTTCACTCTGGCACCTGTGCCTTAGATCCCATCACTTCCAAATTCCTCAAGAATCTTGTTCCTACATGTTTTACCTTCATCTCTGGAATCTTCAGTTTCTTTTTCATTCCTCTTTTACTTTTCTCTGCTTTCAAACTTCACCAAAAAGCTTCAGTTTACTTGGCTGTCCCCTCTAGCTACTGTCTTACTTCTCTCATTTTCATTTCTGAGCTTTTTAAACAAGGGGTCTAACCTCGCTGCCATCCTCTCTGTTTCACATAGCTTCCCTTCAGCCTCTGACATTCTGGCTGTCACCCTACTACACTTCCACGGATGGCCAGTGGCTTTCTCTTTGCCAAGGACCTTGGACTTCTCTCAGTTGTCAGTTTTGATATCTGTGTGTCATGTTATTTTAACTGCACACTCCTTGAAACACCGGCTTCATTATTTTGGTGGCTTTTTGTCTGTTCTTACAACTTTCAGTAGCTTCCCTTCCTTTTTTCCCCCTTTTTAAATTTTTATTTTAGGGCTTCTATTGAGGGGTGGTTTAATGTGTTTAATTTTTTTAACAGATTTATTGAGAAATAGTTAACATATAATAAACTGAATGTACTTAAAGTATACAATTTGGTGTTTTGATATATTTACACACCCATGAAACCATGACTACAGTCAAGATAGGGAACATATCCATCAACCCCAAAGGTTTCCTCGTGACTCTGTGTAATCACTCTCTCCTCCCTCTTCCCAATCCCCTGCTTTTATCCCTAAGCAATCATTAATCTGGTTTGTCACTATAGATTAGTTTTCATTTTCTAGAAGTTTTATAAATGAAATGACACAGTATTCACTCTTTTTTGGTCTAGGTTTTTTCGCTCAGCATAATAATTTGGGGATTCATCATGCTATTTCCTATATCAATAGTTCCTTCCTTTTATTGCTTAATTTGAATCCATTGTATCATATACAATTTGTCCAGGCCTTCAATTCTCTCTGCTCTTTGATGGAAATTTGTGTTATTTCCTGTTTGGAGTTATTGCTTATAAAAGTTTCTATGAACATCTGTGTGCAAATTTTCTATTGAACAAATGCTTTCATTTCTATTGGGTGGAATGTGTATATCATACGGTAGCACATCTTTTAAAAAACTGACAAACTGATTTCCAAAGTGGTATACATTTCACATTCCCATCAGCAAATGTATGAGAGTTTCAGTTTCTTCATATCCTTACTAACGCTTGGTATGGTCAGTATTTTAAATTGAGCCATTCTAATATATGCGTAGTGATATCTCACTGTGGTTTTAATTTGCATTTCTCTACTGACTAGTGATGTTGACTATCTTTTCATGTGTTAATTTGTCATGTGTGTTCCTTCCCTGGCAAAGTATCTTCAAACTTTTTGCCAGTTTTTTTTAAATTGGGTTATTTGTTTTCTTACATTGAGTTTGAAAGGACTTTATTTATTCTGGAGGCAAGTCCCTTTATCAGAAATATGATTTTCAAATATTTTTCTTCCAGTTTTTTACTTTCTTCTTAACAATATCTTTCAGAAAAATGTTTTTAGCTTTGATGAAATCCTACTTATTTTCTTCTTTGACTGATCATGTTCTTGGTCTTATATGTAAGAAATTTCTGCCTAATTCAAGATTAAAAATTGTTTCCTTTTAGAAATTTTAGTTTTAGGTTTTGTAGTTATGTCTGTGAACCATTCATAGTTAATTTTTATACATGGTATGAGATATGAATCAACATTCATTTTATGACATATGTATATCCAATTATTCTAGCATCCTTTGTTGAAAAGACTATCCTTTCTCTATTGAATTGCCCTTGCAACTCTGTCAAAAATCAGTTGTCTGTGTGTGTACAGATTTTTTAAATATTCTGTTCCATTGGCTTATTTCATTCCATTGGCTTATTGGTGTAATATATATTATTGGTGTAATATAGGTGACAATACATCAATACCATGCTATCTTCATGACTGTAACTTTTTAATAAGTCTTGAAATTAAGCTGTGGTAGCCCTCCAACATTCTTCTCCTTTCCCTTCCTTTATAAATCCCCCAAGTGTGGCTATTACTGTAGATAACATTGTTGACTTGAGCTTTTCTCTCTAAACATGACTGGCTTAGTGAACTCTGGAAACTCCTACAATTTTCATAAACAATTTTATGATAAAGGCTGTAAAAAAAAAAAAAAAAAAAAAAAAAGCAGAACTGCTAGCCCCAGCTTCTCCTTTGAGTTCCAGGCCTGTAGTTCCACTAATTTACAGACAGCTATCAGAAATCTCATTTCTTCAACCCCTGAACTTCTATGTCATTCTCTTCTGATACTTCCCACCAACTTCCCCTCCTCACTTCATGATGTCAGCCCCACCCCCATTTTTCTGTTGCCCAGACTTGAAACTTCATCTTTGATTTAGCTCTTTCGTTCTTTTTCTGATTCAGTAAATCACTATATCCTGGCCTTTTATTTTTCATTCAAAACATCTTTCATGTACGTTTTCTCCATTCTCCCATTGTCACTGTTACTAAATTCATGTTATCATTTTCTCATGTGTGAATGGCTGACTGAAAGCCAATTGGCCTTCTCACTTCCAGACTTCCCTTTCCCAGACCCAAACCAATCCTTTGATTTATCTTCTTAAAGCAAATTTATGCTCAAGTCAAACTCCGGCTGAAAGTTTTCCATCCTAGTTAGGTTTACCCCTCCTTCCCTCCCTCTTTGTAATTTGCTCTAGTCTGTGATTTTTTTCTTTCACTCTCATTTGCACATTAATCTGACTAGTTTTAACATTTTCTAAGTAGAAGAGAATTTTAAATAACATTTATTTAAAGGCTTTTTAGAAAGGCTATAAAATCTATGTACTATCATATAATTTGTTTCCCAATCCCACTGTTGTAATTTAAACTGTACTTTCCACGTTTTCACTGGACTTTAAAGATACTCCATCATTTGACACTGAATAATTTTATTTATTTAAACCTAACCCTTGCTTTATAGTCATATAAGGATCTACTATAGGTTAAAGACAAACCTAACAAACCAAACAAACAATACCTAAATACCTAACCAAGACAAGATATAGTGAAAATGAATTCCTTCCACGTCTGTAAGACAAGTAGACCAGTTCTAATAGTGTCCTATAAAAATGGGGACAAATTTCTGTGACCATAGGCAACTAAGAATTTTCAGAAATCACAGATTATTAGAAATCCCCCTCCTTCAACTACAAGTGCAACAAGTTCAATTACCCCGTGAGTTCCCAGCCCTAACAGAGTCATGGGAAAGATGCATTTATCACAAATGAAACAAGCTTTAAAGATTTACTTGCCTATGACCTTTTGCAGAAAAGATAAGAAATGAAACATCATATTTGCTAATAAGAATAAATTTCCTTTAAGGAAAGTGATATTTGAAGATCAATTGTTTTGATAATAAAATAAACCTTAGAACCTTGTTTATGGATACTGGGTGACATAAAACTAAGAAATGTATGTTCTGCTTTTTGAGAATGTAGTATCCTTAAAATGGAATCATTAATATTATGAGAATGTCATTGTTAGAGTAAAATATTACAGTTCATTATTCTGGCAAAAAATCTTTTCTTTAAAGGCAGGTATTTATTTTTTACCCATTAGTATCTAAGAAAATACCTCATACATGGTTAGCATGTGATAATGTATTTATAAATTAAATTCAGTGGCACTATTTTCCCAATATTGATAATACTTTGACAGTTAAACAATTGGTCTCTAACGGTCAATTAGATTTCTAATTTGCCAGAAGAAAATGAAAAATGAAAAGAAGCAGTAAAATTCTAGATTCAACCTTTTTTAGGCTAAGAAAATAAAATGGAGGACCTGAATCAAAACACAGTATCTATCAGATCATTTTCTGATGTGTAATGTAGACTTAGTTTTAAATGCTAAAAAGTAAAAGTTACAACAAAACACCTTATATTAGGAGAATGGTTTTCTCACAAGAAGTTCAACTTCTTTTGAAAAGATTCCCATATTTTCAAGGACATGCAGGTTCAAGTGCCTGAGTGTGTGTGGGATAAAGGTGTCATAAACCAGATCGTGGTGTTTACAACACCAGCAAGCACCCTGTGTAATCTCACACCGTTCAACTTAATAGCTGTTTCAAAATATAGGACAATAGAGTTTCCTAGGATTCTCACATACAGAAGGAACCTAGCTTATTTTTCTTTTTCCCACTTCATATATAAGGAACGAGGGTCAAAGAAGGCTAACCTCACACAGCAAGCTAGTCCAAACCTAGCAGTTACATTGCCTGACTCCTCAAGGTCTATATTGCATTAACTTTCACCTGCTCAGGAAAGAGAAGTGCAATGCTTTGTTTGGATGAAAGCACAAAAATTCAGGTATCCAAACCAAACAGCTTAGGTGAGAAGATGATTCAGCTTATTCAGATCTAGGCAAACAAATGAGAAAAAATAAAAGGAGGAAAAAAAAAAAAAACCCTTACAAAACCTATTATTCCTCAGAAAACCTAATTCTACAACCAAAAAAATAACAACATAAAACTTTTAATTTTTAGGAAAAGATATATGTGGCAGCATAACAGAGAAAGAGTAAAAGTTGGAAAAGAGAGATTTAGAAATATATCAAGTTACATGTAATGCACACAATGTGATTTCTGATAATTTTGGAAAGATATTTTGAATTGACTTTAAAGGGAATGGAGAGTGATGTGAGAGAGTGAACTTGTTCATTTAAGCATGTTTTTCCCCCACTCCTTACTGCTCATCTGAAAACAAGAAGTAGAGCAGGTCAGGAAAGGGGTTATGGTTAACACTGCAAGATGAAAGATAAGCAGCCAGGCAGTTAGAAGCCAAGGCATTTTATCTAGAAGAGCAGGTCTGGCCTTGTTTCTATCTTGATAAGAATTAGATTGGAGAGCTTGTTTGTCTATAGACTAGGATGGGGTGGAGGGGTGGAGGGGTGTCGGGCTGAAGAAAGGGGACAGGGAAGTCGGGGGCTGAGTTATGGAGTAGTGGCAAACCACTAAAGTAGTGATAATTCCCTCTTCTATGTTCTATGTCTACCTGAACTTCAAAATTGCTAGACTTGTCTATTTAGATAACATGGCTGTGTTTCTTCCAAATGTGGAGACTTAAATATCTAGAAAGTTTAGGTGACCTGAATAGGCTAATTGTCCAAGTCTAAAATTTTAGCACAATAGCTAACTGGATGGTCCATTAACACAGAACTTGAAAGAAATGACATTTGAATTTAAGCAACTCTTTAAATGGTGTGTTTATCTTTATTCTGAAGCATATGCACGATATACTCTGACTTGCTTTTTAAAGTTGTGTTTCCATTTCAAGTTTTTAAAAATAGATTACAATTATAGCAGCTTCCACTTTCTTATTGCTCTGATTTGATGATACAACTGATTTAGAATTATCTTTTAAAATATAATTATTAAAATTTGTAAAGTTCTAAGGTCACCAAAATTTGTTCTGATTATGGCCATGACTGTAAAAACAGCAGATTTTCCTGGGATTTTATTTATCTAAGGCTTTTACCCTTAGAATTTTAGTCCATAATAGAACCAAGATATCAGAAATTCAAAATGAAATGGGTCATCTTTTTAAAAAATAAGCCTATAAAATTATTTGTGGCTGTGTGAAATAATTCTTAATCATGGTAGGTTTATGTTGCTCATGCCCTTAGTTATTCAAGTAGAGTTTGTTGAATACACAAGATGATTAGCAGAGGAGGAAGCATTATAGGATTAATATAGTTCATACACCTTTAGGGGCTTATAGCCTCTATGAGAAATAAACCAGAGTATTTTTAGCCCAAATGATTAGATACCAAAACTAATTTGTACAAATGACAGGTGGGTAGAAAGCATCTTGAAACAATATATTTTTCTTATTATCTTGGCCACTGTATAGATTGTCTGGTACCTTGAGTCTTATCTTCTCTGTGGTCCTGAGGTAGTCCCTATATATAATTAGCTCTGGACCTGGCCTGACCTCCAGAAGCAATGTCTAGAATGTGTTCATTACAGTGTCTGGCACATAGGAAGAGTATACTGAGTGTTTGTTAAATGAATACAGATAAGAATAATGAAAATGCTCATTGGTGAGACTGATTAAAATAAATTATATATCCATACACTGGGATACTATGCAACTGTGAAAATTACGTAGTTAACTATTTAACAACATGGAAAGACAAAGACAGATTATTAATCAGAAAAAAGTTATAAATCGTATGAATAGAATGATGCCATATGTGAATAAACAATATGTACCTATGTATTATATATGTATCTATGTATTATATATGTATGATAATTTTTAGAAAGATACATACCAACATGCTTAAATGTAGATGATTGGATTATGAGGGTGTTTTTTTTTTTTTTTTTTTTTTTGAGATAGAGTCTCACTCTGTTTCCCAGTCTGGAGTGCAGTGGCGTGATCTCAGCTCACTGCAACATCCGCCTCCTAGGTTCAAGTGATTCTCCTGCCTCAGCCTCCTGAGTAGCTGGGATTACAGGCCCTCGCCCCCATGCCTGGCTAATTTCTGTATTTTCAGTTGAGGTGGGTTTTTGCCATGTTGGCCAGGCAGGTCTCAAACTCGACCTCAAGTGATCCACCCACCTCAGCCTCCCGAAGTGCTGGGATTACAGGCATAAGCCACCACGGCCAGCTGGATTATGAGTTTTTTTAAATTTTACTTTAAAAACTTTGCACATTAAAAAATATATATATATATGTTGAAAAGATTGTTTTTATAAGTTTTTTTTAACATCCTAAAGGTGAGGATATAGAAATAGCAAGTGATAATTATTCTTTGGTAAAACTCATCTGTGAAAGGAAGTGGACTGAAAGCCTAGAAGCTACAGCTTATTTATAACCAATGGAGAAGCAGGATATGTAAAATGCTGTACAGAGTGCTGCTACCTGGGAAGCTTCTGATAAACGAGGGTTGCTATTATTATTATTGTCATTAAAATGTCTTCAGTTCTCATAGACTTTCAGCACCAGCACACTGTCCAGGAGCACTGTCCAGAATGTTCTAGAAGGACAGTTCTCTTTCTAGAACGCTCTCCTTTTTTAAAGTTTCTTCTCTTATTTACTGCTCCTTGGCTACTCAGTAGAGTTGTGCTGGTGCTGAAAGTCTATGAGACCTGAAGGCATTTAGTGTCAATAATAATAATAGCAACCCCCATTTATTAGAAGCCTCCCAGGTAGCAGGACTCTACAGCATTTTACATAGTGTTATATGGTTATAAATATTCTGTAGCTCCTATGCTTTCAGTCCACTTTCTTCCACAGAAAAGTTTTGCCAAAGAATAATTACCACTTGCTATTCAATATCCTGACCTCCAGGATGTTAAATTTTTTATCATAAAAATAATATTTTCTACATAATTTTTAAATGTGTAAAAATTAAGAAGTAAAATAAAAAACTCTTAATCCAACCATCTATACATATAAGCATCTTGGTACAAATCTTTCAAAAAATTATCGTACATATCTAATACATAGGTACATATTGTTTATTCACATATGGAATCAATCTATTCATATGATTTGTAATGTTTTTCTAATTAAGAGTCCATCGGTATCTTTCCATATTGTTAAATAGTTAACTACATATTTTTTCACAGTTGCATAGCATCCCAGTGCTTGGATATATAATTTATTTTAATCAACCTCACCATTGAGCATTTTGATTACTATTATCTCTATTCATTTAACAAACAATTCACTCTTACTATGTTCTAGGCACTGTAATGAACACTTTATGGTATTTACACATTTAATTACTGTAAAAACCAATTAGGACAAGTAAGTATTATAGGCTAACAGATTGCACAACAACAAATGCTGGTGAGGATGTGTAGAAAAGGAAGCTCTTGAACACTGTTGGTTGGAATGTCAATTAGTACAGTCATTATAAAGAATAGTATGGAGGTTCCTTAAAAAAACTAAAAATAGAACTGCCATACAGTCCAGAAACTCCACTATTGGGTATTATCCAAAAGATAGGAAATCAGTATATCAAAGAGATAGCTGCACCTCCATGTTTATTGTGGCACTATTCACAATAGCAAAAATATGGCATCAAACTTAGTGTCTATCAATAGATGAATGAATAAACAAAATATGTTTTATATAGATACAGTTAAATACTATTTGGCTGTAAAAAATGTCACATCATTTGCAGCAACATGGATGGAAATGGAAGTCATTATGTTAAGTGAAATAAGTCAGGCACAAAAAGACAAATATTGCACGTTTTCACTCATATGTGGAAGCTAAAAAGGTTTATCTTAGGGAGGTAGAGAGTAGATTCGTGGTTCCTAGAGACTGGGAACAACTGAGTGAGGGATGAAGAGAGGTTGGTTAATGGGTACAAAGATACAGTTAGCTAGAAGCATTAAGTTCTAGTGTTTGATAGCACAATAGACTATATATAATTTATAATAATTTATTGTATGTTTCAAAATAGCTAGAAGAGAAGATTTGGAATGTTCCAGTCACAACGAAATAATTAGAGTTTGAGGTGATGGCTACCCCAATTGCCCTGATTTTTTATTATGTAACAATAAAAAACCAATCAGGCTGCAACAACCTTATTAATAGTAGTAATCCTCTTACTGTTCCTATTTTACAGATAAAGGAACTGAGGCACAGAAAAGTAACTTGCCCAAGTTCACAGAGCCAATAAGTAGCAGAACTGAGGTTTCAACTCAGTCTGGCTCTAGAGTAGGTGCTCTTAACTAGTGTGATATGGTTGCTATCAGAAATAATGCTGCAATGAATGTCTTCATTTCTTGTTGTTTCCTTAGAAAAATACTTAGAATGAAAATGCACCCTTTTTAAATGCATTGGCAATTGCCCTTCAAAACATTTGTACTTTTCTGTCCTACAAACTGTTTATTAACAGACCTTAGATGATATTGGGTGTTATTAAAATTAAATCTCACACTGTTTCAACTTGCATTTCTTATTCACAATCCCTGAATCTACTGAACTTTTTTCTGTCTTCATCTTTCATGACCACTCCATAGCATGGGATGATTGATGATTGATCACTCCTTTCTCTTGCTGTTCTTTCCTGCTTAGGTTTGATATCACCCTCAGCTACTTCCCTCTAACTTGTATTAACATTCCTCCCCTGGCTCCCTCACTGATACTTCTCTCTGACCTCCTTTTACATTTTGGTGTTTCTTTGCTCTCCACTTTATCCTCTTCTCATGTTGCAATCTCCCTGGGAAATCTCATCCATTCCCATGACTTTCACCACAATTTAAATGCTAATGCCTCATAAATCTTTATCTCCTTCCAGATATCTCCGTTAACTCTAGACTTACATATGTAACTGTCTATTAGACATCTTCACCAGGGATATTCTCCAGGCTTTTAAAAACTGAATATGTTTAAAATTGAACTGGCCATTTTTCTCCTACACCTGATCTTCATCTGGTATTTATCATCTGAATTTGATTTTACCATCATTCAGCCAAACACCTAATGAGAGAGTCATTTTAGATTTGAGTAATGGTGATAACAAAAGTTTTGAATCTGACAGCCCTGGGTTTGAACCCAAGGTATCCCACTTAAAATCTGGATGGCCTTGAGAAAGTTGCTCAAACTCTCTAAACTTTATTTTTGTTATCTATAAAATCAGAATAAAAATACCTACTTTGCAACACTGTTGGGAAATTGAAATGGGATGATGTTATGTTATACTTTGTATGTTCTTCTGGGAGTGCTTGACATATTAAAGGCATTCAATAAAGAGTATTGCTATTTTGGCAATGATATTTCACCTTTCACATCCAATCAGCTTCTGAGTCCTATTGTTTCTAATTCTGTAACCTCACTCCAATAATCTTCCTCTCTTTACCATCCCTGCCAATAATGCCTAACTAAGATCTTGTTATCTCTGCTTTAAGGGTTGCAATTTTCTCTAATTCAGTGGTTCTCAACCTCTTTTTTATTCCTGATATCAACACACAGAATGGATGAAGTTCACATATGTGATGCTCCGTCAGGCATACTCCATGTTAACTACAATTCTAGAAGTTTAGGTGATAACTCCACCTCCTTGTTTCCCATTCCAATAGGAAATATACTAGAATATACTGGGGAAAAAAATAAGAGTGGAATTAGCAAAGAGGGAAACTTTGCTAAATCCGCTCGTTTTTTGTCTTGTGCAAATGTGAGTACTGTATTTCTAGTAGCAAACTGCTTGCAGTATACCTGTGTGCCAGTACACCATGGGTGAGCTTTGCCCTAGCTAACTTCCTTTACTAACCCTCTCATCCCACAATAATTCCATTCCCTACACTATTGTCAAAGTATGTAGTTTCTATTAGATAGACGTTACTCTGTGCCCTGAATTTTCTATGAGAAAAAATACAACTCCCATTAGCTTGGCATTTAAGATCTGTTAGTCCTATCCTTTTCAGCTTTTTCAGGCTTTCCTTTTTATATACTCCACTAGGCATATGTCTCTTGAAATAACAAAATAATGTCATTTTCCATCTCCCATTTCTCCCTTTCCTCTTACTCCTCACAAGAGTTTGCCTTAAGCTCCAGACCCTCCCCTGAATGTACCCTCAAATATGGGCACCCACGACCTACATACTCCTGAATCCATTGGGCATTTTTCACTTAGTAGCAATGAACACATTGAACACTTCCTTTCCTCCTAATTCTTTGGCTGCTCCTTTATTAATCTCCTTTTCTGGTGATTTTTCTTCTACTTATAGTTCAATATTCTGCCCCCAGGACTCTTTCCTGAGCAGTTTTCTTTTCTTCAATTATCTTTATATTCTACTAACTCTCTTTGGGATATCCACTCTAGTCTTTATGGTTTCAATTACTATCTATGTGCAAGTACCAAATAATCCTCTTCTAAGCTTACCTCTTTCCTGAACCCTGTGTATACAATTGCTCGTAAGACTTTCCAACTTAAGGGTCTTGTACATGATATAAACATAGTGTTTTCAGAAGGGAATTCCTCATCCTCCAACCCTCCCTAGCCAACCTCTTTTTCATTAAAGTTGCACACTTGTATAAATGACACCACTCACCCAATTTCTTCAGTGAGAATTGAGGAGATATATTTGACCTCTCCCACTATTTTTGACCCCTACAACTAGTTACCTTATCTTGTTGATTATATCTCACAAATATCTCTAAAATTCATCACATAGTGACAATTCCATTGCAGCCATCTTACCCCAGGCTGCCATCATCTCTTACTTAAATTAATCTCTTGGATCCAATGTTGTCCCTCATCAACCCATCCTGCTCTAGGCTCATCTATTTTTCTTCAAATCTGATAATATAACCCCCTAAATTAAAACCCTTCAAGATAAAGTTCAAAGACTTATTATGACTTTTAAGGCTTTCTAAGATCTAGTTCTGGCCCCCACTACCAGCCCAGATGATATACCATGTGTACTTTCATACTATATGGTCCAGCTTGTATCTGGACCTCTTGTGTCTCTCTCTCTCTTTTTTTTTTTGTGTGTGTGTGAGACGGAGGCTCGCCCTATCGCCCAGGGTGGAGTGCAGTGGCTCGATGATCTCAGCTCACGGCAAGCTCCGCCTCCTGGGTTCACACCATTCTCCTGCCTCAGCCTCCCAAGTAACTGAGACTACCAGCGCCCGCCACCATGCCCAGCTAATTTTTTGTATTTTTAGTAGAGACGGGGTTTCCCCGTGTTAGCCAGGATGGTCTCAATATCCTGACCTCGTGATCCGCCCGCCTCCGCCTCCCAAAGGGCTGGGATTACAGGCATGAGCCACCGCGCCCGGCCTTTTGTGTCTCTTTTTGTCTCTGTTTTGCTTACATTGAATGGTCTCCTGTCCCTACCCCTTTTCTTTGCCTGGCTCAATCTATTTCAGAGTTCCTATTCTCTAGGATTGATCATGTCCTCCACTGTAGATTTCCAAGCTCTTAATACATTCCATACCACAACATATCCACAACATATGTTTCTTTACTAGAAGCCCTCTTATCTCATATGATTGCTAATATTAAAATAGACTCAAATCTAAGAAGCATAGATATTTACATTTCTTAAACATCTATTTTAATATAATACACAGTTACACATTCATTCACCTATTTTTAAATTTAAGGATATAGCCTTTAATTTGGAAACAGGTCCATTGACTGAAGATCCAGGCAGTCTTTCTTTACGATAGTGTACCATCCATAATTTCCAATTTCACTTGCTTTAAACTAAAAAAAACCTATTTGCAAACCAATCTAAATGTGAACTTTCTGGATTATTAAAGGTTTTTTGGTTTTTTTTTTCCTTCTGAGTCTTTGTTCATTGTAGCTCCTCCACCTAATTTCATAGGAAAGCTTTTAGCAATTCTTCTTTATTGAATCTCTCCAAAAAATTCAAGTTAATTTTCAAAGAAGCAATTCTTTCATTTTATACTCTATTTCATTGAATTACTGAAGCAATGTTATTTTTATTACATGGTTACAATACGAAGTCAACTGGCAATGGTTTGGGAATAAACACAACTAATTCCTGGCAAGCATGCAACAGAACCAATGAGAAAAATGGGTAGGCTTACTGGAGCATCATCTACTAGCTGTGAGCTTTCCCTGAGCCCTGAATGTTAATCAGAGTGTTTTGCAAAGGAAATTGATCATATTGGTTAATTTGCCAACTCAGTTAAATGGAGATCTATTAAGAGCACTTCTGTTAACATAGTTGTTTTTCTTTCACATTGACTGTAAGTACTGTGACAACGGAAGAAATATGCATGTATTAGAAAGGACCATCTCTTTTTTATTCATCCCTACTTTCACTACCATGTACTGGGCACACAGTAAATATTTGCGGAAGGAATAAAGAAATGAATAAATGAATATATTAAGAAATATCTAGAATAATTACATCCTTCCTCCACTGTAGCTCAAGTGTCAACCCTTACTACTGCTTGATTTTCCTGAATGATTTCTTTATCCTCCAAAGTAAAATGTGTAATTTCCCTTTTTCTGCCTCCAATATACCTGCACTTACTGCCAACATACCACTTTAAAATACTCTAACATCTGATTTTTTTAAATTTCCCATTAACCTATTACATATCTCTTGAAGGCAAGAAATCATTTGTATTTTTATATGTTGTTTTAATATATAAATGACACATGCTATTTCCATTCCCAAATTAATTGATAAATACATGAATAAATAAAATAGTTGTGCCATATAGTTATCCTTGATATCACTTTAGATGAGGAAACTGAGGCTGGAAAGATTAAACAGCTTAAGTAATATTAACAAAGCAAATAACTCTTGGGACCTCCTTGCTCTGTATGTCAAAGCTCATGCTCTCTTTCAACTCTATTACGTGTGTTTGAATCAGCTAGTAAGATGAAACCTCTTCTAGGAAGTAAAGCCTTCCGGGCCCCAATCAATTCTTTTTACTTGCCACCTGCTTGTGAATATTAATATTGCTTTTGCGGGATTTTAAAAAATAGACTCCAAGGTAAACAGTAAACAAGAGAGGCAGAGGCCAGAATGCTCAGAAGAAAGGATACAAACTGGTGTAATAAGGATTATGTGGTCTGAAGCAGAGGTATGTGGAAGCTGAGGTGGGAAAGAGATGGTAAAGCAAACCAGACCTAAGGATATTGGTTTACCTTATGGTAATACTTAATCCATGCAATGAGAACATTTGTATGAATTATCCATACCATTGTCTTCCTCCATAGAAGATATCATATTTTCCATATGTGGTTTGGAGAGACTTCCTGGAGTAGATTGATTCCAAGTGTATCTTGAATGGTTGGGAAAATACGGCTTAGTGTTTAGAAAAAGGGGTCTAATTTGCAGACTTCAAGGCCAGTGAGATTGAAGGAGCAGATTCAAATAAAAAATAGGCATACTTGAAGGAAGAACAAGCCATTGTGATGTTATAGTGAAGAGTAGAGAAACTCCATAGAATCATGAGAAGGACAGAGCATCTTTTTGTTAATGATTTTCCTGGACCTCCAACTCCATACCACTGAACACCACATTCATCTTTAGTTTTATTCAAATCAGATTGGCTAATTTTCATCTGAGTTCTTCAGATGTCATATCTTGTGCCGAATCTCTTAGTTCTCAAATTCCTAACTTCGTATTTTAGAAAATTCAGACCAAAATCAATTCTCTAGTTTTCCAACCCTTGTCACTGATTTTCTTTCCACACACTTAATAATGTAGAGGTTCAACAACTTAGTGCATTGCATCACATATTAATTGTCTTCTATATCATCTCATTGAAACGCATCCAGGATATACTATTATTCTTCCCACCTCTATTCATTTTTTTGGTTGTATTTGGCAAGGAAATAAGGCCCTGTGGCTACTTTATTCAATATCATTATCTCTGCAACATAATTTCTTTTGTTTATTTTTCTTTTTTTAGTATTTATAAATTCTCTTACTGTTCCACAAGTTCAGTGGGGCAGTGGTCTAACTTTTCCAACTATCAAATCACTTTACCACAAATTTACTTTCTCCTACAACTGAATTGGCTATCTTTACTGAAAAATTATAAATACGAAATCATCTAAAAACATAAAATAATAATTTTAAATAACATTTTATAATATATTATAATAATTTATATACCTTATTTCAATGTACATATAAATCTTTTTATTTGAATCCCTGGTCTATCAATTGTTAATTCAACAGTTTCAGGCAAGGCTGTTAAATCCTTTGAAGTCTCTTGTTATTCCATCTAGAAAATATGGGTGACAATGGAATTTCCATGATAGGTTTGAAGATGAAATAAGAAAAACATGGAAATTATCATAGTGACTACCACATAACAAGGACTCAATAAAAGGTAGCTGTGGTTATTGTTATAAAGCAGGAGTATTTATATAGTTCAATGTAATTATTAGGATAGACCACAGATCTGCTTTCGAGCCCTTGAAATGTAGCCCAAATTGAGATATGCTATAAATGTAAAATACACACTGGGTTTCAAAGACTTAGTATAAAAAACAAAGAAGGTGAAGTATATCACTAATAAGTTTTTACATGCATGCATGTTGAAATGATATTTTAGATATATTGGATTAAATGAAATACATTAAAATTAATTTTATATATTTTAAATATTTTTAACGTGGCCACTAGAAAAATTAATTACACATGCAGCTTGTATTTGTGGTACATATTACATTTCTACTGTACAGTACTGCTATAAATAATAATAATTATAAACCCATGAGTGGGTTTAGTTTTACTTAGAAATCTTGTCATAAATTTTCTCTTATGTGAAATGTTGTCACCCATAATGAACTCTTATAAAAATTCTTATATAGACATTTAAAATATTTTGAAATGTTTTATTATAGGATATGCAGAAGATGTTCTCTCTTAGGATTATTAATTTGTAATGACATATTAATATATTACAATTTGATATAAAGGCTCTTTTTATATCATATTTGCAAGATGTCTTCCTTATGTAGCCTGTGAAAATAATAATATTTACTTGGGCATCATACATTTATACACCCAGTTAATTTACAAATGTGGGGGTAACGACCTGTATGATAATAGATGGGAAACTTAGTTAATTTTGCTAAAAGGAATGCAGTTTACCAGAAGATCAGTAATAGATTGTGGTTAAAAAGTGGTCCTAGAGAAGCCTGTGTAAGTAAAAGAGATTGTCTCAAAGCTGTGTGGGGATATAGGGCTGTTCTATAACTGTACATCCTGCCTCTCAGTGTGACCTTGAGCATCATGGACTATGACGAAACCCTAGTTTCCAGTCATATGACCAACTAGTTGTTAAGAAAGCAGGCTTGTATACATAAATTCACCCAAAGACTCATGCTGAAGGCCTCAGATTCCATTTCTATAAATTGAGATGCTCTCTGATAACCTCCAGCTCAAAATACCCAGGTGAAAGCGATTCTCCTGCCTCAGCCTCTGATGTAGCAAGGACTACAGGTGTGCACCACTGCACCTGGCTAATTTTTAAAATTGTTTGTAGAGATAGGGTCTTGCTTTGTTGCCCAGGCCGGTCTCGAACTCCTGGCCTCACGTGATCCTCCCACCTTGGCCTCCTAAAGTGCTAGGATTACAGTTGTGAGCCACTGCCTACTGCCAGTACCTATATTTTGACCCTCTGTGACAGCTTTTCTTTATACTAATTTTCACATGAATCTTATTCCTTCTCCTGAAGGAATTCCTTGGTAGAACTTTTCTTAAACTTTACAAATCCCATGAGTTTGACTTTAATGTTTTCTATGTTAGTGTACTCTCCCTAGTTGATCTCATCAAATCTGTAGCTTCAATTACCATAAATATACATAGGTATATATAGTCATACCTTGTATAACAGCATTTTAGTCAACAACAGACCACATGTAGGATGGTGCTCTCATAAGATTATAATAGAGCTGAAAAATTCCTATTGCCTAGTGATCTGTATTATAATTGCCTACTATGTTCCATATAGTAATGCTTAAGGTCTCACTAAGAGGCAGGTTACATAGTTATATAACAACCCTATATTCCCACACAGCTTTTAGATAATCTCTTTTACTTGTATAGGCATCTCTAGGACCACTTTTTTGTACAAGTTTGTAGCCTAGGAACAGTAGGTTATACTATCTAGGTTTGCATGAGAACTACATACATACTCTGTACTGTTTACACTGAAATTGCCTAACAACATCCCTGTCCTTAAGCAACACATGACTGTATATGCATTTATGTATGTGTGTATGTGTGTGTGTGTGTGTGATCTAAGCCCAGATCTTTCTCCTGATATTAACCTGGTATCTCTAATTTCCTACTAGATATCTTTACTTGAATGTGATACTGGTATTTCACACTCAACAGGTTCAGCATGTTCATCACCTTTCTACTCCTTAAATCTATTTTTCCCCTTGTGTTTTTTGATCTGAGTAAGTGGAACCACCATGCACCTAACCTTCCCAGTCAGAAACCAGGATATCATCCTTAATTAACCCCCTTCCTCACTACCCACATACATCCAGCACAGAGCAGACCAGTACTTTCCACCTTTTAAACATCTTTGGAATCTCCATCTCTCCATTTCCAGAACACTCCCATAGCACAAGCCACGATTATCTTTTTCTAGGATTTACTGCAGCAGCTTCTACTTCCAGTATGGCATCCCTCCAATCTCATCTCATATTGAAGCCCAAGCAATTTTGCAAATCTAATCATATCACTTCCAAATAGGGCCTCTGTTGGTCCTTGTTTCCCTTGGTATGAATTCAAATTCCTTCATTTTGAAACACAAAGCCCTAATATGCAACTCTGCTCAACTCCCCAATTTCATCTCTTGTTCTCATCTTACACTCAAGCCATACTGAACACGCAATTCTCTGAATGTAACTATTCATATTTATTCACTCTCTGTTTCTGTCATTGTCTCTCTTGGACTCTTCTTTTCTTCCCCTGTCTGCCCCACTGTCTCTTCCAGGACTTTGCAGATGTCTTTCCTCTGCTTAGAACATGTTTTCCATTTTCCTATTTTATCTTTCCCTCTTTGTGAAATTTACTTTTGCTTATCTTTTTGGACTCAGCTTAGTTGTGACTTCTACCAGGACATATTTTTCTTAGTCTCAGGCTGAATTAGGTTCCCCACCCATTTGTTCCCATTGTATATTTCTTTTATAGTTATGGTAATAATTATCATGTTTTATGATGCTTAATTATTTGTTTGCTTCCTCACTGTAAGATTTTTGTATCCTTGAATACAGGGATTGTGTCTTATTCGATATTATGTGCTAAGCACCTATACCAGCACATTGGAAGTACTGAATAAATGAATGAACTTCCTACAGTATTTAGTCAAGGGGCTTGCACGCAATAAATACTCTACTTCCTAAATTTTAGATATTTTTTCTTGTGGACACTGTAACAGGAGCCAATCATTGAGAAAGAAAGAGATAGTATCGAAAGAAAGGACAGAGCTTATGATCTACCCAATTTTCCAAGTAGACTCAAATTTAATGTTGAGAACTAAATCATCTGCACATTCTATCCTCGTCTCATCCTACAGGCTAATTCTGCAGACTTTACTTAAATTTCTCCAAGGACACAAAGTGGCCTTACTAGGAATCCGAGAACAAATAATGTCACTGAGCCAGAATCCTAGAAAGAATATGTGGAGACGTTGTTCCCTACTTGTTTTTTATACTTCTAATACTACTTATCAGGCAATGTTTTCAGGGTTCTCAAAAGAAGAAAAGCAAAAACCTTACATCTTTAAAGAATAATATTTTACTCTCTTCACCTTGAACTTAGGTTTAAATTAAAATTATCTTGAATTTAGGTTTAAATTTAGGTTTTAAAATGTGTACATTCTTTCATAATCTTGAGATACTCTATGTTTTATATCACTCAATAAAATGATAAGGTTTTTTTTTACACTTAGGCCCATTATAGTTTTACTTTACTTATAGTAAAATATTCAAAGGCCTTGCTGTCATGAAAGGTGTTGCTACATATAAATCAGGCCTGCCTGGTACATAGCGATAAATGAGGTAGGATAAGTCATTCACTCTTACTGTCATTCAGATGGCCAATGATGGAGCTGTCCTTGTTTCTCCAAATAAGTTTTATTATGGAGTTCTGCCATAATAGTCTTGACAAATGGAATGAATTTAGGTCTCATAGACCAAAACAAATTTAGAAGTGTAAAACAGTCACTAGGCCAATTCTCCCACCTATTGCATTTGTAAATTACATGGTTCAAAATATTGAAAATTAGTCTTACAAATAAAAAAAGTTAAAAAAAAAAGGCTTTGCTTCTGAGAAAAACGAAGGTTATTTATAACCCAGCATACAGAGAACTAAAGAACAAACAGCAGATACATAGAAATAAAAAGTCTGCAGATTTAAAACATAGCAAGTGGCCAGGCGTGGTGGCTCACACGTGTAATCCCAGCACTTTGGGAGGCGTAGGCGGGTGGATCACCTGAGGTCAGGAGTTTGAGACCAGACTAGTCAACATGGCAAAACCCCATCGCTACTAAAAATACAAAAATTACCTGGGTATGGTGACGGGAGCCTGTAATCCCAGCTACTCAGGAGGCTGAGGCAGGAGAATTGCTTCAACCTGGGGGACGGAGGTTGCAGTCAGCCAAGATCATGCCCTTGCACTCCAGCCTGGGCAACAGAGCAAGACTCTGTCTCTAAATAAATAAATAAAACATAGCAAGTAAATAAATTATACTAGTTGTTCCCTAATCCTGTGCTGGTGTATTATTATAGGTGACACTTGCTCTCCAGGGGTAGGCTGATAGATTGCCATTACTAATACATGATGCTTGGATGTGCCTAACTACCATGGGACACTAGTATTGCCCAAAGCTACTTATAAACTTCCATGTGATGACTAATAATTGTACTTGAGTTATACACACATTGGAAATGTGGCTGGCAAGACCTACTGATACTCATATGAACCACGTGAGTACAGAAAGGAAAATACATAGCCTTCATTATCTTGTTCATTTCTGGGAGTTCTCAAGTGCTTCTTTTTTTTGAACTGGGCTGATCATGCCATGTTTATGTTTTAAGAGTCAGAAAAAGGAGTATAATATAATTAACCCAAATATACAGAGTATCCTAACATACTTATGACAGATTGCTCATTTAAAAATCCCACAGCATTAAGATAATCTACATTGATGGAATGACGTATCAGTAGGCTTTTTATATAGCTCAAGCTCACTACACTATGTCAAGCTCTTTAGTGTTAAGATTTTGTTCTCTATAGATTGGAAAGTATGAACCAGGATAAATTAATCATTCAAAATATGTTAACACAAATGGGCATTTAGTTAAGGCTGAGAGATATCATATTGAATATGGTGGCTAGTCTCTCAATATGATGCTTAATCATAATTTTTAAGAGTCAAAATGACTTTTTTTCTAATTAGAGCAGACAATGTGTCAGCATACTGTAGTGTGAATTGACTATATTATTGTGCACTCATTTTTGCAATTTCAAGTAAAAACAGGAAAAAGCATAAGGGATCTAATACAGAGCTCATCTTTTTTTCAAAAGAATTAGGTGATGACCCATTTCATATATTAAAGACCCAAGAAAGCTACTTGAATTTTTCAAGGCAAATAAAGAATATATTATTTCCTTTACCCTTGCCTGCAGCAGAATTTTTCTCATGCTTGTTATGTGATCAAGTGATCACTTTCTTAGCTATAATCAGACTTGTCAAGACATTAAAGAAGAAAGCAGCAGACTCTGGGCTTCTACTTGCAGCTTGGAAAACGTATTAGTGTTATGGTATAGCCAAACTCCCATTTGTTAGGATGACTAAAAAGTAATTTGGCTAAGAGCTTGGAAAAACATGAGTCATTTGCTGTCCCACTTTTTTTCCTCTTGAGTGTTATCAAATGATAGTAATATATATGCATTACAATCTGAAACAAATAAACAAACAAACAGTGAAGGGAGGTGGAGTGGGGAGGGGCTGTGTAGAGGGGTGGGGTGAGGAGAAGCAGGGAGACAAAGAATAGACTGTTTGAAGGCCAAAAAAATGTTATTTACTTACATTGGAGAAGTAAGACAAGGAGAACATAATGCTAGGTGTTACTACAGCAACCATCCCTTGAAGACTGAGGAAACTTGTCTTGGCTTTGACCAAATGGTAGTACATGTCTCATTCCTAAGGACAGACAACATAAGGTTGGATTTTACCATAAATATATCACTCATTTCACAATGAACAGAGTTGGGGTTGAGGGCGAATCTTGATATTGCTCTATATTACAGAATTAACAGTAAAGAGATAACTTAGTATATAGGTTTTAGCACCTAAGAAGAATAAGCACCATCTCCAGGCTGCTCATTGAATTTGGAAGACATAATGACAATGATATCACTGAAAACACTAGGATATCACTGACAGTACTGATAAACTTCCAGTACTGATAAATTCATAGATTTAATGATGAGTCAGGTGAAGGTTTTCAAATGAAGAGAAGGCAAAAAACAAAGTATAAATATTGGAAAGTACATTCTGCAATGAAAGAACTAAGGAAAATGAGTATAGGGATGAGATATAGTGATTTAGAAAACGGCAAAGAATTCCATGAACTCTGAAGGAAATTTAGTAAGTAATCAAAAGCCCACATTTATTTAAATTGGGTCACAAAGGGGTCTTTAGAAGACCAAGCTAGGATAATTTATTCATTTAAAAAATTTCTGCAACAGTATTTTAATTTCAAATGATTTTTGCCTTGCTACTTAATACTATATTTCTCAGTCCTAATGACTATGCCAGTGAGTTCATTTGGGATAACTCTATTTAAAAATTAGAAAAACAAAACATTACTTTTAAAGTATGCCTGCTGATTCTCTTATTAATTGGGTTTATCAATCAAATGGTGGATAAACTGGTTTAGAAATTAAAACACTAAACTAAGTATATATGGAATTAGAGTCTAGTTTTAGCATTTTCACTGATTGGGGTGCTTGTGAACAAAATCACAACCAACCTGAATCTGTTTCCTTGCCAATAAAATGAAGATAAAGTATCAGATACCCTACACTTTCCATGAGCATTTTGAGAGTGAATTAGATAAAGTCAGGAACACTCGTGCTCATTTGCAAAGTACTTGTAAAAAGGGGTATGGTTAAAACTCACATATTGTGGTTGCTTTAAATTTCTCACATTGAAAAATATTGTGTTTTATTTAGAGTAATTAGAATTGTGACAGGGTCAAGGAGAACAGATAGATATTGATCAAAGTCTTTTAAGCTTTTATGTCCACAAAACCAGAACCAATAAGTGGGCCTAGGGCATTGATACAGTATGAACTCTGTTGCCATTCCCTCTTAGCTAAATTCTCCTACTTCCCAATGAAAGGTTTTCACTAAGTATTCCCGGTGGAGGCAGCTGATTCTGATCCTAACTCCATCTGGTAAGGTGAAATGACAACACAGTGACTCCTCCCTCTTTCATCACAGGCTTACCAAAGGCCCCATGAAATCCAACACAAATACTCTTAAGTTACTTCTCTTTTACCTTTGGTTCTTCCTCTTGCTTCTTCACAGACATTCCATTTGGTTTGATGATCAGGTTCATGCAGCTCTTCTAAGGATTTCTAGAACAAACAACTCAACACCAATATGGGCAGTATCCGTTTGTACTGCTTTGAGGGATTTGTCCTTTGCCTGGCAAATTTCAAGTTAGAAGCACTTGGTCTGATCGAAGACAGTTTAGGATTATAAAGCAGCAATAAGAGCAAGAAGAAAAAGGTTAACACATTAATATTTCTCAGACTGAACACATCTTTATTTTCCAGGATCTCCCCCAGGTTTTACCCATTTTTATATGGGATAATGGATGTCCAAATAACTTTGTCCTCTTTGTTGATTTCTCCCATTTGCCAGTTAGGCTATTTTATTGAAATCTCCCTTGGGTATAGTGCCAAACAGGAGAAAAGAAGGAAAATTCAAATTCACCAATTGTTACCTTCGTTGGAACCTCTAGTGAAGTTAAATAAACACACTGGGAAATTTCAGTAAGGGTATTAACGAAAAAGGGGATTTTCCTGGAAGTTTAACGGGTCCATTTGGAACCCCCTAATAGCAGGAGGGAGGGTTGCTAAAATGCTAGATGAAATCCTTTCACCATGTGGTTCACACCCCAAGAACAGTCTTCTGGCTTGAGCATGCTGATAAAAAGTCTTACAATCATATCAAGATTTAAATTATTTATAATTTCTCTGACCATATTGCAATTGAAAAGTCAAGAGCATATGGCACATATTTCAAGAAATCCTTTTCATTTGGCTCCTGTTGATATAATACACCAGGGGGATTTGATATTCCTTGCTGATCTTGAAGGAATCCTTTATAAACTTAATACTGGAGGATGATTTGGTAAGTTTTTCTTCTTTTTGCTTTGCTATTTCACTTCTTTACATCCTCCCCTGCCCAAATTAGCTTAGTATTTTGAATTATGATACAGTCAAGGCAGGAAATTTTTATTTGAATTTGTGGTATTTTTCATTCTGTGTGACACGTGGAAGTGAAATTATTGGGGAATGTGTAAGTATCCATGAAATTCTATAAATATGTATCAATGAGGAAAAACTCTAACAGCTATCTCAAATGTGATGGTGGAGTTCAAATTGGCCTGAAGGATAGTGGATAGCTAACACTCAATAAAATGAATTTGCAGTCATATATGCCCTTTTGCATTTCTGGTTATGAAGATGTTTATAACAGAACAAATTTCTCATGGCAAAAGATAAATTACATTTGTAAAATCTAAGAAACAAAGAGATATGTGTGACTCACGTAGTGAATGTACATCAGGAAGCAGAACTGGCAAACAGTTTTTGCCAGTGTGATTGAATAATTGCTATGACTTCTTAATTTTATTTTTGTCTGACTTCTAAGAAATGCTGGTTTCTATAGCAGTAGTGTTATTCTAGTAGTGTTATTGACCATATCAGAGCACTCAGACCTCTTGTGTAATTTAAGTGCACTACTATGTGCTTTGGAGTAAGTCACAATTTTCTTTCCTCAGGTCTATTTTCTTCTACACAAAGGGGATGGGCTCTGATGTACACTCCTCTATTTGTTTTAAAAGTGAAATAAGAGACGTATGAAAGCTGTCTAAAGAGCAGAGATGTCATTCTTAACAAATCATGTAATACTTTGTTCTCTGCTCTGGTGGACTACGTAGCAATGATGGAGGTGACTAATGATTGAGATGTAGCTTGTGGATATCACATGTATCCAAACCTCTGGAACCGGAAGTGTGACAAATACACAATGGGAATGGTAATTTAAGCCTGGTATAGTCAACAGTTTAGTCTTCTGTATTTGGAAGACATGTTTGCGTACAGAATTTTCACCAGAAAGTTTTTATAGCAAACTTTTTATGTCAGAAGTTTATTTTATTGGTAAAATATTAAATAATATACAGAATTAAAAACTGCACTTACACTTCTGAGAAGAAATAAATCTTGGACAAATTATATGCTTGTTCCTGAGATTCCCTAAATTTATTCCAGTAGCTGTGCACTCAGACAGTACAAACCTTTATAATATAATCCTTTTCACAAAGTATTACAAAGTTTCTGCAGCTTCTTTAGTTGTACACACATACAGACACACACTCACACATGCATATACAACACTCATACACATATACACAGTAACCACATACATGCACAGAACATGTATGTGTGTGCATTAAAAACAAAGAAAATACAAGTCCCACATTTTAGTCTGCAGTGATAAAAGTGTTTAGCGGAGGTCTCCAAATCAGTATGTAGTAGAGTGACTTGTCACACAGCTGCAAAGACTGTTTCAGTATTTCCATAGTAAACCTCATTTTCTGAGGTATGGTATTTGAGCCTTAAAAAAACTACATTACACTTAGCAAACCTGACGTACAAGGTCTGGAATTTTAACTTTACATATATATTTATATATATATATATATATTTCTTTTTTAAACAATAGTTTTTATTTCCCCAAATTATTAGTTTGAAAAAAAATGAGGTTTACTGGTTTGACCTATTTTTTTTTTTGTTTCTAAAACACAAAATATCCTAGAAACTGTCAAGCAATTAGTCTTTAAAATAGTCTAATTACCTTTGGTATTGTTAAAGAAAAAATATCTAAAACGGCCAAGACACATACTGTACAAATGCAGAAATGCAGTAACTGCCTTTAAAAGAAATGCCAAAGAAATGTTATCTTTTAAAAAAACATGTATTTATATTACAGCAGTTTAACTACAGGGACACAGGTATAAAAAAAGAAAATTAGCACACTACATATAAATACGTATAAGAAAAATACTTCTTACTTAAATTTGTATGAAAACAGGACTGCTCCAAATATTTTTTAAAAATTTTTCTCCAATAGGTGATATGTAAGTGTTTAAAACTCAGCTAAGTGCTTTGCTTTTGTTTAAAAGTTTATTTCTAAAAGGAGAGAAGTGAAATAAAAATATTAAGTATTAGGTTCTTAATTTAGAGCATTGGGCGAGGGTCTAAGAAGGTTCAATCTGTAAAAAGTTCAACTTTAGGACACATTTTTCAAGCAAAAGATTACTAATTTCCATGGAAATTTAGCCTAAATAAAGATACCATGAGATCAGACTAGTGATTTCCACATTCTGTAATCTTTTGATTGTGGAGTGTTTTCCTCTTTGCTTGTTGTGTCCTTTAACATACTATGACTTTTATGAGTTTCTTTTTGCCATTAGCTAAAAGAAGAATAGGTCAGAAAAGAAAAAACAAAATCACCATAGTTTTTAAGACTTCAAGGGGAGTATTGCACTTGTACAGAAAGAAAAGAATAGTATCTTTTTAACTAATAGCAGAAGCAATCATTCTGGGATTGCAAATAACACATGGTCTAAAAGGTCCAACTATTAACAGCAAATATGGGGCCTGGAGACCCCCTCCAAACCTGGAATATTATTATAGTAATGTTAAAGCATTTTTCTCCCAATTAGGAGAAAGTTAAGACTCTTTGCTTTACATTTTTAACACCTTTCTAAACACTTGCAAATAACTGTCTAGTCTTTCACGATATACATTTTTTGGAGGAAAGCCAAATCAGAATGTAAAATCCAACAATAAAGGAAAGCAAACAGACTATAACAGGATTACATAATCTCTGAAGTAATGTTTTAGGTACCCAATATTTGAAAGTGAAAGTAACATGAGGGTTATATAGCTTCCTATTTTTAATCCAACCACTTTTCTTTTTAATAGAAAACTACACTTGAGTATAAAAATACGTCAGCAGATTATACAACCAACAAAAATCACGAACAAAAAAATTAAGATTAAATTACCAATGAACTAGAAATAAGAGTTGATCTAATCTTCAAACTTTTAGGAGAACAGAGAGGTAAAGACATCCATAGACAATAACAGAAGGGAGATGGACAAAGAAAGAGGCTGGGGGAGATGTGACAAAAATTAAGAGATAACAGAGAGACCTTTGTTACACAGAAAGGGAAGGGAGTTATGCTTAAAATCAGAATGGTTCACTGTCAAAAATTTTTAAATCACAGTTTCAGAATTTGAGCTCCGTTAAAAAACAAGAATAAAACAACAACAAAACCCAGATCCCTTCCCTTGTTACAGTGTACTCATTTTTTTAAAAAAAATCCATTTCCAGTAAATTAAAGTAAGTAAAATCTTGGTAAGTGCATAGTAGGGGACTCAGTGACCTCCACCTGCTCAAGAAGCTTTTCTTACTGTGTGTCATTTGAGGTAATTTGAAGGCCCAATTCACTGCAAACTTGCTTATTTGTACCTATACGAAGTTATATGCTGTACTTTATGTGGCTTAGCAGAGGGCCTCTAGATTTTATATTGTGTTCACAATAAAAAGGACATATTAGAAAACTAGTCATTCTTGTACCACTCTCTGTATGGGACAAAGGTTAATACACAACACATTTATACAGAAAATATACAAACGCAGTATTATGGGAGGAAAGCCCCATAAACAGAATTATGAACTTATTCCTAAGAGTGCATGTGAAAAATATCCTCAAACTTACAGTACAGCAAGATAAAACTAAAAAGCTAGAAATAGAATATTACATAAAAACCTTATGGAAATTCCAAAGTTTAAGGTTTCTGCAATAAATGTAAAAATATTCAAGGTGTCATTATTTGGCCTAGTAATACACTATGATAAAAAGAAACACTAGCATATCACAGCTTCTTGGTCATATGCCATTTGTTTTGTATAACCAGCAGCTCATTTTTTTAAAAAGCTGTCATATCCTAACACGCCCATTGCAAGTAATACACAACCATGGTATGAAACCATTTGAAATTATGCTTTGGAGAATAGCAATGTGATATGACTGTTCAGTTTTGCTTTGTTCAAGGAGAATTAACTACCTGCTTTTTCACATTATTCCATCAATTGTCAATCTCTTTTCTAACAGATTAGAAAATACAGATTCCAAGACTAGAACAATACTAGTCTGGAGATGAAAATCCAAATCAACACTGTATTTTATTGACCAAAAAATTATCTAATAAATTCTTGTTTGATACAGGACTTATTCTTCCTTAAAAACAAAACAAAAAACAAATTATAATTCAATTCACAGGTAAAGTTTCACTCTATATTTTACCTGCATAATCTTGTAATCATATTCAGAAATACTATGAAACTAAAAAGGTATTATTAAAGTCTAGTTTCAAAATTTCGTTTTCCTTTTAACAGCTGAGCTGAAAATTTCTCTATTAGAAATTGCTCTAAAGATTTGCCCTAAAAACACAGGGATGATTATACAGTGCTCAATTTTAAGTGATTTTTAAAAATGCATATTAAAAGTATTGTAGAGCTGCGACAGCTAACCAACACTCTCAATGCATTTTAAAAAGGCACCAACATAAAGAAAATAAGTATTCAATACATTAAATTCAGGATTTAGGAGGCCAGTTACTGTATATTTTAATTATTTTGCAGAAACTGGAGAATTAAAAATATTTCTAAGATAACTTTCATATATACAAACTTCAATTTCACCACCTCCCACATTTTTTTTTTCTTTTGGATTTGGGGAATTTTCTGGTTTAGAATAGTCTTATTCAGATAGTATTTATTAAAATAATATATAAAATATAATTGATGATAAACACAAATGTAATTTATCCATTTTTGGACGTGAACAATCCAAAGTTCAAAAACAAATCATGTAGCTAGTACCTCTGACAGTTTAAGTTCTGCCTGAAACTAGGGGTACACAGTTTTTTGTTTGTATTTTCACAGCCCCTTCTGCTCCTTTTCTACCCTAAGAAATCATTTTGGAGATAGGATGAAATAAAATTTGGAAGATAGTGAGAACATAATTTTCATCTAAATGCCTTAATCTGATGTAAATTTTGTTAAACATTTATAAAATACCAAAGACTGCAGGGTTTTGTGAGTTGTACAACCGAGATAAAAACTACAAAAACAAAATACTGGACTCACTAAACTATTCTTGTCTTTCTCTATTTGCTAATAGGTAACTGTTGATAATATTTATTTTCTGTATTTTCTTCCTATTCCAAAAAACTTTACATTAAATATCTTTGAATTTACATCAAATCAGCTTAATCATTGTTTGTTTCACTTTGTTCTGTAGGTAGATAATAAGGACCCAAAGTTTTATTTAAGAGTTGCCACTGGTCCTAAAGACACACTAGTAACTTCTTTAGTGATTCCTATTACAACCTGATAAACTAAACCCACCTAATTTCTTAGTATTAACTGTCATTTAAATTCTCTGTATGTTTTCGCAATAAGTCTGATCACTCCAACTGCTTTTTTTCCATGAATTCTCTTTAAAAGAATGTGTGTGTAATACACACACACATATACCCTATGATTCATACATACGTATGTAGGGGAGATACTTTCTACTATGTAGCCAAATCTAAGTCGTAGTTTCTTATTTTCCCAATTTTGTCCCTTTAGGAAATCTCAGTGGAATATTTCAATGACTTGAAATGTCTTCCAATCTGCCTACTGGTCCCTTTCCCTGTCTTAAAAAGGTCCAATTAGAATGGCTTTTTATGCATGATTCATCACTATTAGAGAGAGGCTAAGACAAAATTCTGGGCAAAATTAGGGCAAAGCAACGTGATGAAATTCTGAACTTTTGCCAAACTGGGAAATACAGAAGATAACCCATTTTCATGCTCCTCAAATAGTTTCTGTAATGTGAAATCTCACCTAAATAAACTGGGCATACAACTGTTATGTAAAACTTGATTTATTTGGTGTCTGACTCTTATATTTATATTTAGATGCTACAACCTTGCGTATTTCCTTTTGTGAAGGCATGCAAATATAACCATCCAGAGTTTCTCCAAAAACACTATGTCCACAAAAATTCTTTCTGACCCACAAATTTGAATTGACCTTGTCCTCATTTGTCCCTGCCACACCTTGAGCCATATCCACCTCTTTCTGTTCCTCACGAAGCTAGGAAAATACAAGTACATGCTTGTAGCAAATGCACTCCCAGCTACTAACTACCTTCAGTAAAACAGATTCCCAAAAAGATGAAATCAGAAAAGGTAAGTGCCTAGCACTGTCTTCATCAGGGAACTACACAACTGTTTAGGGTCCACCTAAATTCAGTTCCATCCCGGGGCAGGTAGATACATGATTGTTCATATATTGGAAAAAAAAAAAAGCAGGAAGAAAATTCATAGACAATGCCAGCAGAGATTTGCACGCAGCCAAAATTATAAACATATTGACTGACATCCAAATGTTTCCTTAAATTGCAGTAAAAGACAAAATTGTGAACCTTAAAATTATTTACCTCATCCAAAAGGAAAAAAAATGCCATTCCAATTATTATTTTATTATTCAGGAATGGTTGGCAGTGGGCGGGTGAGAGAGTCTCAAAAACATGCTTTAACTTTGAATAGGTTGTATGTTCACAATGTACCAAGGCATGCAGAAAAAAAAAATGAAATGGTTGACATTCTATATATCTCTGTTTTGGTGCATTCCCTTAGATTTAAAGGGGCACTTTGGACATTTTCCCAAAAATAATTATGATAGGGACTGGTAGAAGAGGGCTGAGTTCTAACAATTTTTGCCTAGTTCTAGCTTTGTTAGTGCTTAGAAGTGCTTAGCTGGTGCTTACCATTTAAATAGCAAATGGTAAGCTGGAAAATGAGTTAAGAGCAGTATTGGGGCCAAACTTGCTTATGTCCACAATTCTCTTGACGTGGTAATTCTCATACCACACTGTATTAAGATACATAATTTCAGCATCCTATTTAATGATCTTTTAGAGT
Source organism: Mandrillus leucophaeus (assembly GCF_000951045.1). NCBI lineage: Eukaryota > Metazoa > Chordata > Mammalia > Primates > Cercopithecidae > Mandrillus > Mandrillus leucophaeus. The sequence continues at coordinate 1,410,386 of NW_012104098.1, read as the reverse complement.
AGTTATCAGTTACTGCTTAACAGAATTTCAGTATTCACAAATGGTTATCAGATAATCCAGTCACAGTCAGGCCTGTCCTCCCCAAACAGAAGCAGTAAGTTCTGCCTTCCAAGTATGTCCCCCTAAAATGACTTGAATCAATATCACTCGGTTCCTCCCCTCTAATGTGGTTGGACTGCAAAGAAAAAACAGAGCACCCACATAAACGAAATCAAATTCTGCACATGAAATATGGCAACCTATGCCATGTAAGGGGAATTCCATACTAAGGGATTGAGATTCATTTCTGACAAGGACTTACAGAGTTAAATGTTTTGGAAACAGAAAAATGTGCAGGACCTTCCTTTGGGGGTTCTGTCACATTCTAGACTCCGAGAAGGGTAAAAGTAAACTTTCTTATTTTTTTGTGTCTTTTCTCTGTTGTCCAATGTACAGGTTACAAAGAAGTCCCATTCCCTTTTTGCAGCAAGAGTAGTAAATACTACTGAAGAAACACTAAAATAAATAGCCCTAGTTCTATAACCTTGCAGCGTTCAAGTTACCAGATTCAGGTCAAATTAGCAATTGCTCTGAGGAGATTTTGAAAGAAATAGCCAACAGCAAGACTTTTAAGACCTTCTACTCGAAGAGTAAAAGATGAATGAACTAGGGACAGAACACTGGGAGGTCACATCTTGAAAAAAACTAGTGAAAAGAGAAATACCAGAAAATGGATTTCTAAGTGGGTTTTCTCCCCCTACTGTTAGCATAATTATATTTTTCTGCTGACTGGTTAACACTGATCAAATGCTGATAAAGTGACAATCGTAAGCATACTTTTAGAAACAAATACATATACTATGCTGCCATCACATTACAACTTTAAAAGAAAACCTCTCAAACAAATTTACGAAAGTAGAAGTCCCTCCCAAAAATTACTGACTGCCTTTTATCCACTCTTAGACCATATGTTATTCTGAAGACTACATAAAAATACTATTCATTAAAGGTGTTAAAAGTAAGGCTGCCAGGGTGTCTATAAAATGCCACTCATCAAAACTATGGAAAAACAGTGCTTACGTTTAGAAAAATAAGATCACAGGACCTCAGATGTATTGTAGGTGGCCCTTAACTACCTGTAGTTGAAAAGTTTTGCTATATGGTACAGTGTAAAACATATTGAATTATAAATTCCATAGGGGAAGTAAACATAGAACCCACAACAACAACTCAGCTCATCTTAGGAGTTATCACTGAAAATAACAATGTGTTTTGTGTTCCATGATATCTGAAGAACAAAAAATTGGTTTACAGTTTGAAACACATTCTTCTTTCAAGAATAAAGTTACTTATACCATTTTAAACCACCAAAGTCCTACCCAGAAAACTCTAAACTTTCCTGTCTTCCATCATAATCCTGAATATCAGTGGCAAATCAGAATCTCTTAGGTGACAAATCTTTATGAATCAAGTGATTTTTTCAAAGCATGATCTGCCTTAGTAGAAATGGACTGCTTTTAAATTCCCACAAAATAAACAAGCCAGTGATAAAGAAACAATATTTCCATCCCTTCTCTCTTCTGTTTCTTCCTCATCATAATTAGGCAGAGCAAATGACACTGCATCCATAAAATAAGAATTATCGACAGTAATAATATTAAAAAAAAATAAAAGGTATGTCAACATCTGAGGGAAGGTGGGATTGTAAGTGCAGTATTTCTTCATGTGCAGTTCTTTACTTCATAGGGGTCCCCTTTGGAATGAAAAGGCCTAGTGGAATGTGTGCTCCCCTCGAACAATGTGTGATGAAAACTCATAACGGTCCTGGCTTCTGTAGCCACAGATGTTGCATTCCAGTGGGTCCCGGTAGCCATGGCAACCCATGTGAATGGTGTACATGACATGGTCTAGGAAAAGGACTCGGCAGTGCTCACACTTGAAGGCCCTAATCTGTTCTCCTTCTCCATTGAAGACCTTGTAGATGTCCTTCAGAGAGCCCTTAGGAGCCTTGGTAGTATCCAAAGCTTTGACATCCTCCTTCATGTAAGCTGGGCTTTGTTTCCTCTTGGGATTTAAGGCAGGGTTTCCTTGGTAGGACTGGTGGTCATCATGGCTGCTTTCTGAGTCAGTGGAATCCAGGCAGCTATTGCTGGGAGAGGCCTCTCTTTCCTGGGGTCGACTCTTTGGTCTGATGAGAGAGATGGGGCCATCCATGTTGTTTTCATGACTATCAGCAGTTTCCCTGCTAATGGGTCTTTCTATCCTATTTGGATGATAGACCTGAGAATAAGCTGAGCTTATAACCGGGGCCACTTCAGCGATTGTGCTTGGTGGGTGCTGCATCAGAGGGTGAAGGGCCTCAGCTCCAAGGTAGGTGATTGCATTGTTGATGGCTTGGTCCATCATATGAGACTGCATCAGCTCAGCCTCCTTCTCATATGTTAAGTTCATATCAAAGTGAATATCTGGGTAGCTGAATCGCATGAGCTTTTCCCCTGGAAGGGAATGGGAGGTGAAAGAAGTTAAAAAAAAAAAAAAAAAAAAATTAGTATCAGATTAAAAATATGAAAGGGTACAAAGTTGACTGATTGCCTCCATTTTTCATAATTTGGTATATATTACCAAATTATGCTCAAGTATTTGAGCAATTCTGCTGATGCTCACACTTTTTTTTTTTTTTTTTTTTGAGACAGAGTCTCACTCTGTTGCCCAGGCCAAAGTGCAGTGGTGTGATCTCTGCTCACTGCAACCTCCTCCTCCCCAGTTCAAGGGATTTCACGCCTCAGCCACCCGAGTAGCTGGAATTACAGGCATGCACCCCCATATCTGCCTAATGTTTGTATTTTTAGTAGAGATAGGGTTTTGCCATGTTAGCCAGGCTTGCCTAGAACTCCTGGCCTCAAGTAATCTGCCCACTTTGGCCTCCCAAAGGGTTACGATTACAAGCATGAGCCACTGGATCCGGCCACAAATATTCTTGACATGAAAAAATATAAAAGCAATAAAAATTTCATAAGCCCTTTGCATTTGTTCTGATGCCGTCATGAGAATGCATTTAGTCTGAAAGAGATAATTGAGTCTATTATATTTTCATTTTCTTTTAAAATTCTCACTTGAACAGAGCTCAAGGAGAATAGGAGGAAGAATAAATACCCAGTAAAAATAAGTCAGAGATTATGATTGATTTTGCATAAAAGTGAGAGTGATCTTGTTATAACAGATGGCACCTCACTGTTGTGTAGGGTTAAGTTGTTTGATTCAGCCACTATTTTAGAAAAAATATATATAATCCATATATGTCATTCTGGAGATTTTTTAAAAGTCATTATTAAAATACTTTTAAAAGTTGTACCACCTAATACAAATGAATGAAATTTAGGGTTATTTAAAAATAAAATTAGGAGTTATTTCAAAAAGTATTTGCTTATAAACTTGGAAAATCTTGTTTCATTGTTTTGCTTCTTGAAATTGATATTCATTTTTATATCATTCTTTCTTATTTAGACATGTGTATGTGATGGTGCTGGTATGTACACCCATTGCTATCTTCCCATACCTTTTCTTGATTGAAGTATGTTTGTAGTTTTTCCTTAAATATACACCTTAACAAATATAATTTTACTCCAATATTATACATCAACATAATGTCTGACTGATAACTATAAAAGAGTTTTGGTGCTTGCAACAGGAAAAGCAGTTTTGATTTTTAGCCACATATTGCTGGTTTTGAACAGAATATTTCATCTTTTAAAAATTCTGTCCATAAGACAATGTGGTCTCTATTTACCAGTTACTTTTATAGGTAAATCTTACAGATAAATGCTTCTTAAAAACATATGTGAGTTTCCTATAAATGGTTAATATGTTGTTGTGGATGGATGCTTAACTTGTAATTTTGATGGAAAAATGTTGATCTACAGGCTTGCATTCTAGAAAAACACACTAAAGTAGATAGCATTATTTCAGATTTGAAGAAATGGCCCCTAAGTGAGATCAGTGTAATGATTAGAGTAATAAAAACGGAAAGATAAAATGAGGAGAAATATTTCATGGCACTCAACTTAAAATACATGCAATGGCAAACATTTCAAAGTTAAGCTAGACAAACCTGATCTATATTCTCAAAGAGTTTACAGTTTGGAAGGAACAATAGTAATTTAAGGATCATTTATGACATAGTGTGATATGTGTGATGAGGTCAAATAAGAGGAATATTTAGCACATACTAGAGGACTAAAGAAAGACTTCTTGAAGGAAATGGAATCAAGGACAAGAATGTGATTGTAAACATTAGCCGAGTGAAGAAACATGAGGTGGAGCAGCTGGTAGAAAGGATCAGAGACAAGAGGGCATGGCTTATAAATGAGGAATTACTTATACTTCAATAAGGCTGAGAGTGGAAACAAGTGAGAAAGACAAGTTAGATAATATAACGCTAAATATGCTAAAAAATTGAATATTTCCCTAAAGGAATACAGATTGAAGGGGATAAACAGGGAAGTGCCCTGAAAGTATTAATTTAGCAAAGGGGTTTAGGAAATTGTTGCTGTAGGTTTCTGGCCCAGGTTTCTGGCCTAGGAAATTTAGTGGATGACAATGAGATAGAAAAGATGATGAATTCAGTTTGGGGAGGACTATGAGTAATAGTCATGTCCAGTAAGATTTAGTCTCAAATTCAGAAGACAGACCTGAGCTGGAGATGTAGAAATGAGTCATTGGTTGACAGAAAGCAACTTCTGAAGCCAAGGAAATAACTGATATCACCCAGGTAGAGTGTGAAGGGGATGGATCAAAAATAGAACCTGGAATAACACAAAGATTTTTCTGCCTATTCATAGATCAGGGAAAGTGGGGTTTGCACTGGGCCCCATGTTTAGGGAGCCCTGGGCCCTTCTCAGGAAATGAAGAGCTTGTAGGGCCAAGGGAATGTGCTGATCTGAAGCTCACTCAGACCCCAGAATTCCTTGACCAAATGGTTCTGAGCCTGCTTCTAGGGTCTACACAGTCCTCTTCATAGGGTCCATAATACTTCATACCAACTGTGCTACTGGTAAGTACACACCTAGGCCTGATGGCCAAGGCACTGGTCTTTATGTACAATGTAGAAAGAACCTGGATGTGCAGACTGGGGTGTCCATACACGTGTGTGTGTGAGACCCCTTTTGGTAATGGAGGGAACTAGCAGTGGGTCTAAGAGAGCAGCCTAGCTGTAAGCCAGTGCGTGGTTCTGCTCATGCTGCCAAGGTGTAGTGTAGAGCTACAAGAAATCTGAGAATTGCATATTTATTTGAACTTAGTCAAGTTGGAAGGGTAGAAAATAAGTTTTACAGTTAGATTAATAATATAAAAATATTTAGGCATATGAATGGGGGCCTCCATTTGGACTTTTCCCAACTTGTACAGCTGTTAAGGATAAGTCTATAAGGAATACTGAGCACAGTCAGAGAGAGAGAACAGTGTTATAAAAAACAAGAAAAGAGTGTGTTTCCAAAGGAATTGACTATTCAATAGTGGCAGACACTCTCTAGGAGCTGTGTAAGACACTGTCTTAAAAGAGTCTACTGGATTTGGCACTACAGAAGCTAGTTGTGACCTCAATGAGAATAATTTCAATGGAGTGTGGAAAATAAAAACAGGTTGCATGGACTTGGAAATGAGTAGGAAAAAAATCATATACAATAAGCACAGAGATTCTTTCAACAATTTCATCTTTGAAGAAAAGGAGACTATAGGTGTACCTGGAAGGAGACGGGGCTTAAAGGAAGATTTTTTTAAATTATGAGAATTTATTGTATTAAATGCTGATAGGAAATGGCTAATAGAGGGGAGAGGTTAAAAATGTAAGTGAGAAAGAGGAAAAATAATAGTGTGAGGTATCTGGGGGGCCAGGATAGGAGAATTCCTATGACAAGAGGAGGAATGAACTTTAATAAGAAAGAGGGATAGTTCTTTCATTGAAATAAGGAAAAAGGATAAAAGTATTTACATGGATGTATACAATCCTACAGAATTGATAATATTATGTTGAAATCATTTCCAGTGATTTTATCCCCTGTGAACATAGATACAGGATCACCAAGGAGTGAGACAGCATGTTGCAGACAGTAGAGAAGGTTGGCAGTGTCATGGTGGAGAGTAGGAGAGATGATTGTTCAGGGATGGATTAAAGGAGTGCTGCTCCATAGCATGGATGGGCCAGCTGATATTTGGGATCAGTTATTCATTTATCTATATTGATGCCAACTCATCAGCCTGTGGAATTTTCTCCAAAAGTACCAGATGTGCAGGCTGGGGTGCACATCTAGTGAGATACAAGTATGGAAAGGATGCCCAGTCAGCTTTACAAGATAGTGGGGTTTCACCAGGAGAAGGGGATGACAGATCAGCCAACAAAGCAAGAAAGGCAAGAATATTGGCAAGAGAGATGTAGATGTGATGAACCATGGAATCTAAGCTGAATAAGAAAAGAGAGGGAGAGACAAGTAGATATGCAGGAAGTTCAGGGATCATTAGTCTGGAGAATTTGATAAGGTCAAAGAATAGTATTTAACTGAGGCACATGAAGAAGGTAATTTATAATAAGTGTGGAATGATGAAATTTTTTGTTGCAAGAACAATAATAGAAGTAATAACTGTGGCTACTGTTTGTTATATATTACTAGGACAGAATCCAAATAAAGAAAAATATGCTCTCAAATTCTTAATTAAAAAATATAATATATATATTTTAGAATCATAATGTAATTTTCTAAAAATCTGTCCGTCTTTTCTAAGGAATGCAGTGAAATAAAATTGAGAGTAACATCTCTAAGTCAGGAAACATGACAAAAATGTTACAAAGAGTAGACTACATAAATTCAGAAGACAGAAAGAATAATAATATATTTTATATTTTTCCAACTACACTAGAGTCTAGTTAGATTTAAACATTTAATGACATCCATCAAAAAAATCAATATTAAAAATAAGTAAACTGGCTGTTTATTTCTTTTTTCTTCATAGTTACCCACAAGAACAGAAAGAAAAGTTACCTAAAGCCTGAGGCAGTCCTTTGTGTATAACTCAGGGGCTTCAACTGACATAGTATAAACTATGGCCTTTACAGTCGCCCTTCGGCCATCTTTCAATGAGTTCTCAATAAATCCCTCCAGCTAGTCTTAGAGTACTATTTTGGTGATGTGTTAGTTCTTCAATTTCAGATTAAAAGGAAACCTTCTTTAAGTGTTTATTGAAGTAATGGAATTGTGTTAGTCTCTCCTTCCTGAAATAACCAAAGCAAAGATTTTTCTCTCAATCACCATTTAATCAGGATGTCCCACAATGATGACACTAGAATGTGAGAATCTGTTTGAATATTTTTATCCTACATTAAGCCTGCAAGAATAGATATATTATATATACAATGAATAACAATTCTTTAACAATTCTTTTCATTGAATCTCTATTATTCATATTTCTTTTAAAAAGTCCATGCTTTTTGTATCCTCAGAGACACTCTATGACTTACAGCATGCATTCAGAATGATGCCAACATTGGGCGTATCAAAGAATATCTAAGGGTTTGGAAATGAAAAGGGAAAGTCTAAATATATGATATTTAATCTTTTCAGTTCAAAATCATAGGCTGGATGAAAAAACAAAGATCAAAATATAAAATAAAGATCCAAACATGAAACATCTTGAATGTAGGTTGCTGCATTATTTTTCCAATACAGAATTTTGGGGAAAAAAAAAGAAAAATTATCTTTGTTCCAGACAAAATACTAAAATAATTAACCCATTTATGCCTGAGGTTGAATTTTTTTTAATTTTTGCAATCAGACCTTGGTGATGACCTTGAGCAGTGGGATATAAATAACTCCCACATGCTTAGCTTTCCAATAATGGAACATTAGGCATAAATGTTAACAGGTTATAAAAAAAAAAAGTTAAAAACTGGCACTAATGAAAATTTTAAAACAGATTACAAAAGTGGCCAACAGGCTGGACCATTTCTCTTCTGTATGATTATTTTTTAAACAAATTAATACTTTCTATTTTACATGTGATTTCACTTTATATATCATCACATTTTGAGTGGTGACCACTATCAGTCTTTATTTCTTTTTGTGTGTTTGTGTGTGTTGGTGTAAGTGTGGTGCACACAGAGTGGCAGAGAGTAGAAAAGAATAATGGAGAAAAGAGATGGGTATTTATTTCATGAACTGAAACACACCATATATATTTCTAATACATGGGAACTTGCCTTTTCCTATTAAAATCGCCTTGCAAAGAAACAAAAACATTTGTAATGCTTACCCACAAACTTTTGTGGAGTGGAGCTTTTACGTTTTCCCATATTCCCCGTGAGCTTCTCTATGACAGCAGGTCTCTCAAAAGGCACCAGAGAAATATTGTTGTCCATAATAGGCTCTTGTTCCTTACAATCTTCCATAGGAGGTACTATACAAAACCATAGAAAAACGCAATCTGATAATTTCTTCAACATTTTGGATGATACAAAGCTGGATTTGCCATCTCAATATGTGTTATAACAGCTAGTATGCTTGAATAGAAGCAAGTAGAAAGAATACCTTGTAGTGTGAAAGTATACTCTTTAAATCTGCACACACACATATACACCAGAGGATTTATTTTTATTTGAGTCTCTCTTAAATCCATGACATACACTGTTGCCACTATTGGTGGCAAACTTGTTCATGTGGTTTCTCATCTTATTCCCCTGAAAGTGTTTTTAGCATTGACTAAAATCAATACTACTTTTAAGACTGCATTATTTTCAAGGCTTTTAGAGTTTATTTTTTAAAAACAATTTAAAAACAAGTCAACTTGTTTTAGAGAAAAGCTTAGACAGACATACAAAATAACAGCATGATATTTAACTATTTTTCTTAACCCATGTATTTTCCTGCAGCATATTTTCTATTTGATAGGCTGTTAGCCTTATTGGCAGTAGCTTAAATACCTGTACCAAGCAGCCCCCATGAAGGAGAGCCAATTCTGAACATGTCTATGCACAGTAAACTGTGGCAGCTTTATGATTGTAATTTATTTTAAAAAGAGCTCTTCAGCAGGAAGAAGAATCCATTTCCAAATTGGCACATTGGCTCACTAAACTACTGCCCTAATTCATTTGACATACACTCTCCAATGCTGTTCCCTATTCATCCCATTTGTCCAAGTTGCTACGGGCTAATATGTTAGCCCTTAGACACTGACATTCATAGTGCAAAGAACTTACAACAGTTGTTTTTTGAGTAGAAATACCACCCAAGGATGTTTAATTAAAGATAGGGTAACAACTCAGACACAGCAAATCAGTTGATTAAAAACAGTGTTCTCAGGAAAGAACATAACTTATTACTTGTTCTTTATTATTGTTGCTTTCTCCAGTTGCATTTGTGCCAGCACTGTTTGGAAATCTAAAGCTTTCATTTCTCAGAATAATTTTACTTGTTCAGTATGCACTGTAAAAATGATTTACTCTGATCCTTTCATTTGTATAAGATAGTCCCACTGTGTACAAAAAATGTCTTCTCATTTATAAGGGGATCCTCTTGGCAGACACAAAAATAAGTGAGAAAGCAAGAGATGAAAGTTAGGAAAACCGAGTGCACAATTCAGTTGACGTATTTAATAACCAATAGGTTGCTAATTTTGAAAAAGTGAAACATAGTGTGAAAAAATGTTTTCATGATTTGGACATGTTTAAAGAAATCAACATTCCATCCAAGTTTTGATTAACCTATAGATGGGTCAGAAAAATTGAACTGTAATCTACATTTAATAAGAAGTCCTCTGGCTATGAATAGCAAGGGATTGTGCAATCATTTGATGTTAATTTGGAGAAAAATTTCCAAGGTGAGACTGAGGAACAAGGAAACACATCATTGTCTACAATATATAATTAATGATGTTATCACATTGAAAAAGTATGTCCCAAGATATTATGTATAAAACATTATATTCTCTTTTAGTAACAACTAAAAAAGTTACACAAAAGCCAAAGAGTCAACAAAAAAGCAAAGAATTTCAAAAACATTCAAGGATGACCACACAATTCACATAAGGGGAGTCAGAAGGATGGCACAGTGGTGGTGGTGTGGTGGAGAACCAGGTAATAAGATACAAATTATGGTCAAAATCTTAACTTTTTGTTTGGATGGTAGATTTTCAAACACTTACTACATTATTAGAAGTAACTATAAAACTAAAAAGCAGTCCAAGTATGGACCAAAGATGAAAATATGTCAGAGACCAAGATCCAAACTGAAAGAATTTGGAAAGAAAAAAAATGTTGTTGTAAATTTTGCTAAAAAACTAGCAAAACTGGTTAACGGGTTTGCCCCCGAAATTGAATATGCTAATTTGTTCTGAAATGAGTAGTCCAAAACCTGGCAGTTTTGTGCTAAGTTTCACCCTGAATTTTCATACTTGAACGCATTTAACATTCAAAACGAAACCCGGGTGTGGGAACTGTCCCACACCACATCCACCTCAATTCAGATGATTTGTCCCCAGTTCAATGAAGCTCATGTGAACTGAAAATGATGACTTTGGCAGAGTTCTGATCTAATTTCTACTTTACAATAGCCCTTTTCATGTCAAAAATTGATCTTGTTTCTACCACATCGGCAATACTAATAACTGACGTATACTATGTGCTGTGTGCTGTTTTAAGGCTTTGCATTTAATAATTAATTTAATTCATCCAGAAACCCCATGAAATAGGTGTAATACCATCTTCACTGTACAGATGAGAACACAAAGACCCATAGATGTTAAGTAATTTCCTCAGGGTTTACATCTGGTTAGTAGAGAATGTTATTACTACTAGGAGTCTGGATCCAGAGCCTGGCTCAACCATTATGCTATACTATTCTTTGTAGAGGTATTTTGGGCATTGACTTTTTATAAACCAGTCAGACATATTTGTAAGGTCTGCCATTGGGTAAAGACCTGATATATTTTTCCTTAATTATGTAACCAATCTGATTTTTTTTGCTTCACGGATCTGGGTACAACTCATCAAAATATTTCGGTGCAACTCATCAAAATATTTCTGTGTATATGTTGCTAGAAACATAAAACAAATTCCGTAGATATCTCAATAATGCATTAATCACACAGACATTAATCTGGGCTAAAAATATACCAATAAGGTAACTTCCCCTGTTTGAACAAACTTCATAACCAAACATCCTCTTTGACCTTATATATGAGGTTATAACAAAGATAAAAACATAATTCCATTAGATCACTGTTTCATCACATTGATAACCATAAAGGCAAAACCATAGGTGTATTCCCAATGTATCCTTTTGAAAAACCAAACAGTTCACCCAAATTCAAATTCCAGGAAGAGCGTCTGAGGTCACATGTCTAGCCCCTGGGCAGGAGAGGGCAGAGTACCTGGACTGAGGGTCCCACCACAGCTACATGCAACAGGAAAGTTCTCTAAAGGTAAATGGGCACTCTTGTTATCAAGAGAAGGAGGAAGGGATGTCAGGCAGGCAAAAACAACAGATGTCTTCTATATTGTTGCAAATTTTCTCCATGTTACCCGATCTAAAAAAAAACTTTACAGTTATCTTAGTTATTTTCTTGACAGGATTTGGCAGTGCTGACACTTGCTTTGGCTTCTGTGAAATCACTCTTTCCATGTCCCTACTCTGCTCTTACTCATCTTCATGAAATTTTTTTCCTGCTAGTGTGTTCTTGGCCTTCTTGATGTCTCACTCTGTACTTATCCGTACTGCCTTATTAAAAACTACTATGTTGGGCCACTACATAAATTATGATGGATCCTGCATCTTTGTTTACTACTCAGACCCCTCTCAAGAGCTTGAGATCTATATATTTAACTTCTTCCTAGACAGTTTTACTTGGCTATTTCATAGGGACATAAGAGAATATAGTATAAGAAGTAAAATCTCCATTTACCTTTCTGTCTTCTATTTTCCTAATTACCATATCAGTGAATGACACTACTATTTACCCCATCAGCTATGCTGGTCATCTGTGGAAAATCCTAGATTTCTTCCTTTCACCCAGACTTCTGCCTCTACTCCTCCCTACCACATCTCTTTACAAACACACATGGAGGTAACCCAAGTGTTTTAGATGCTACATTGGTAGCTGTTCACACATGTTGTTCTTTCTTCAGGAAACACCCTTCTCCATTTATTAGTTCACATTTTTGCTTTTCAAAACTAAGCTCAAACATAAATTTCGTGGGAAATTCCTCTTGGATGTCCTGCTGATTTAGGTATGTCCTCTCTATCTCCATAATGCTTATCACATAGTACTATAATTGTTGTTTTACTGGTCTATCTTCCAATAGCTGGTAAATAACCTCAGGGGTTGCATTCTGTTGTATTTGTGTCTCTAATACCTTTTATGATACAAGAGAGATATAATATTCAATGGATGTTCACTGAATGATGTCACCCAATGGAAATAAGTCAAAAAAGCTTACTCCAAAGTTTGGGGGTGCCCAATAATGCCTCTATACTCAGTGAAAAAGAACCTCCCTTTCTCCAACAATTCAAAGCATAAACCTAACAGTATATATAGATTTTAAGCTGGCTATCCTTCTGCTTTGCACTTTCATTCTCATCTTTAGGTTGCGGTAAAACAGGTAATAACATAGTTTGATTTTAAAGTTTTTTCTTCAAGCTGAATAGACTTGAAAAAGCAACATAAAGATAATACTGAACAAGATAATCTGCCGTAAAACCTAATTAAATAAGATAAATAATCTGCCCTAAATCCCAATTAAATAAATAAGCTCATCAAACCCAATTAAATAATTATATAAATTATCTTTCATAAAACTCAATTATTATCATTATTTCCAAAAGTGTGAGTCATGATATTCCTCCTTTTTCCTCAAACTCAATCAACTTTTCTAAGAACATTTTATTCTACCTCCTAAATATGTCTTCAATATTTCACCTTGTTCTCTTCTCTTGCTGTTGCCTTTTCATCTTTTTCTTGGCATTCTCATTTCCAGTCTCTCCTCATACCCTACCCCCTGACTGAGGTAGGCATTTATCATGTATCCTCATTGGAGACATTTTTCTTGATTTGACTACCTCATTAATAACAAATTTGGTTACCCTAGTGGCCCCCCATCAGTTACACAATGAAATTCAAACACTAGATTAGCAGAGAAGACTCCGTCTTTGCATCACAACCTACTAATTCAGAAGCTTCACTTCCTACCACTCCTTAAACTGCAGTTACATTCAACATCAGAGAAGCTGTTAATTATCTTTTGTATCTCCAAGTCTCTTCTTCTCCCTGAATATACATTTTCTGTATCCTGCCTGATTTATGCAATTTTTACTCATCTCTCATGTTTGGATTGAACACTCTTGCATGTAAGAAGCCTCTCTTGACTTTGTTCCAGAGTTAGGTAAATTCTGCATCTATGTTCCCACAGAACTGTGTATGCATCTTTATTAGAGCTTTTGCTCCATTGTATTTTATTTTCTTAAAGTATGTATTTCCTACCAGACTATAAAGTAAGTGTATTAAAAAACTGTGTCCATTTATTTTTATATCCCAGAATGTTCCATATAACTTGGCACATAGTAAGCTCTTGATAAATGTTTTCTGAGTAAAGTGAAAAATGCCTCTTTTTCTTTAAAAAATTCCATACTAGAAGAACAGCATAGGGAAAAACATGTTTTGGAAAAGACAGACTAGGAAATATAACTATGTCAGATATTTTTTAAAAACGAGTAATAGTTAAATCATTTCATGGAGCTAATGGCAACCAAAATGATGGCAACTCTCATATCTACCACAAAAAAGGAAAACAAATAAATAAGATACAGCAAGAGAAGGGGATAAATGTAAGTTTTATCGTGGTTCTGTTTAAAAAGAGACATATGCCAAGCTATTTATATGAGACATATGTTAATGATGAACTCTAGCAGCATTTTACAGAACCATGTTTTTCTCTTACAGTATTTATCAACTCCTACCTCATATGGCCAATTTCCCATTAAGCATGTTAATAAAAGGAAGAGAAGATTAAGGATAATCTCAAATTATTGTTACAACAAACCCAGAAAAAGTACAGTATGAAATGGCATGAATATAAAATTATGTGGTTAAAACGATATCCAATATTTAAGAATATTTGGTTCTATAAATGGTATCAGAAGCTACCCTCAACCCCTTATCCTCTTTGGTTTTACCCTCTGCTCTACCTACCCAGTGCCCCTGCCTCTTTCCCATTTTCCTCCACTTGGTTCCAGCTTTCGCACCACCTGTAAAGGGCCTATGCCTGTGGAGGGCTAAGCAATCTGGGGAACAGGGGTTAAGACTGAGGCCCTAGTTGTTTAGAAGACATGTCTTTGCTTTCCCCAAAATGCACTTGTTTAAATTTTTCATTAGCATTTGATTCTCTAAAAGTTTAGTCTGCCAACAGATAATTAAATGTTGATTATAATAATTTATTTACATTTTACCTCCCTATTACCATATAGTCTTTTAGGAGTATGTATGCAATACAGAATTCCATAAATAACTAGGAATGCAAAAATAATAAATAAAGTTGGAAATGCATAACCCCATCAAATGTCAGAACTGTAATGGGAGAACATCATATAGAAAAACTAGTAGCAATGCCATAAAGGTGTTTTGGGGAAGATTTGGTATTCCCCTAAGCTTCCATCAGCTTCCTGCCTCAACTTACCCTTAAATCCAACAATTTAAATAGTAACAGTGTGTTTGGTCAGCAAATGAAACCTCTAATGCTTAAGTTATTGCTGGTAAATAACAAATTTATAGGGAATAGCACATTTACTGTTACTGAGTTATTTAATGTTCTCAAACGTTAGTGGTAAAGTAAACCATTTGTTGGGCATTTATTACACATCTCATCACATTTAATCCTCAAACTCAGCCTGTGAGTGACACACCCAGACACCATGTAGCCAGAGCAGGTTTGGCAGACTCCGACACACACCATTTTGTAATCTCTATGTTCTAGATCCTATGCTATCGTCATCAGCCCAGGTAATGCAAGCTTGAAATATCACATTTACCAAGACTTGATACACAGATAGGTTTATAAAAAATGTTAATGATGATAATATAAAAATAAATGGACTTGATCAAAACAATCAATAGAATTAGATTCTTTAGATTATAGAAACTAGAAGGAAACATTTCAGTTATTCAGAATAACAAGAAAAATTTTAAATTAAAAAAATCCCCAATTCAACAACACATAATCACTAGCTGTCCAACACACACAGTTCCACAGTATATACTCTATAAAACAAACAGAAAACCCCAGAAATAATCCTTGACCTGGCTATGTCTAAGCCAATACATAGATATTTATATTTTAAAAGTGACTGTGCAATCCCCAACTATACCATTTAATACTGGGCAAACCTTTTTTAAATAAAAGATATACAAGTAGCCAGGTGCAGTGGTTTACACCTGTAATCCCAGCACTTTGGGAAGTCAAGGCGGGCAGCTCACCTGAGGTCAGGCGTTTGAGACCAGCCTGGCCAACATGGCGAAACCCTGTCTCTACTAAAAATACAAAAATTAGCCAGGCCTGGTGGCGCATGCCTGTAATTCCAGCTACTCAGCAGGCTGAGGCAGGGGAATCCCTTGAACTTGGGAGGCAGAGGTTGCGGTGAGCTGAGATCGCGCCACTGCCCTCCAGACTGGGTGGCAAAGTGAAGAGTCCATCTCAAAAAAAAGAATAATAAAATAAAAAATAATTTTAAAAAATAAATAAAATATATACATGTACTAATAAGTTGAGATTTTTGTCTTTGTAAAAATAAAAGTTATCACTATACAAATCTAATTAGTAAGACAAGACAGACACTACAAATCTTAAGAACTGAAATTCAGCACATGTACCCTAGAACTTAAAATATAATAAAAAAATAAAAATAAATTAAAGAAAAAGAATTGAAATTCATTATTTTCCTATATAAGGCTGATTATTAAAATTAACTTTTCAGGAACAGAGGATTATTCATTGATAAACCTTAGGGATTGTCTTCCTACCTGCCACAGTGTAGTTAGAGATGAGGATGTTTTGCTTGGAGAATGTTTTTTATGGAGAGAGATGGTGTCTATTTTTGGTCTAGATTGTTTTGCACATTGTAGAAAGCAAAATCAGTAATTTCTCAGAAAAATTAAAGGGCCGATTGGAGAAATTTCAAATTATATGACTGATCACTTGCATTCTTTAAGGCAACCTACAAACTAACGTGGAACCAGCTCTATCTATCTGGTTAGCTAAATGAAAAAGAAGAGTAAACAGCACCTGCCTTTGGTATATTAAATGTTGGTTGCCATTATTATGATAAGTCAAATGTTATCAGAAATAATTTGGGAATATTGCAAAATTTCAATATAGATTATCTGCAATGTACCCCAAAGCTCAACTCATTTAAGTTAAAGTGATCTAAAATAGTTTTAAACAGCATAAGATTTTATCTTCATGTTGAACTACAAAAGCAGTAGGGGGAAATAAAAATGATGAATCCAATTTCTACCCACCATGGTGACTCATGACCTGCCCAGCAGCCTCCATGCTGACATTCTGGAGATAGTTGTGGCAGCGTTCCTTGTGCTCCTCCAGTGAACTGCGCTGCTTGTAGCTTCGTCCACAGTAGTTGCACTTGTGAGGTTTACCCACTGTGAAGAGAACTCAAGGTCAGTGTGCTGTCAGTCCCATCCACATTCAAAGCAAAATCAATAGCTAACTTTTGATAGTCTAGGGGGAAGCACTCATATAATTTTCAGACTTAAATCTCTTCCTCCTTTACATTCCCATTTTGGCAAGAAAAGATAATACATTTCTACCAAGACTAAAAGACAACAAGAAGACAGGCGGATCGTACCTCTGGCAACAGGGAAATACTGAATCAAATTCTTGCTCTGACTGTATTCTAGACCTTGAGGGCCTGATGATCAATCTTCAAATTATCTGACTCTTAATACATTGACTCTCAGCTTTGACTCATTAAAAGACAAATCAGGAGTATCCTAGATACATCATAAGTTTTTTTTTTTTTCTTTCTTTTCGGGTAAGGGCAGAGAATTTTACAGAAGAAAACTTAAAATGCAACAACTTGAAATGTCACCGTTTAATAAACAGATTATTCTTGGGTACCAAGAAGATTAAAAAGAACTCAAGTGGTGAGAAAAAGTACAGATGAAAGTAGTTTCCTTTCTTTTCACTTTGGTAACAACTATTCACACATGCAAAATTTTGTGGCAGATAAGTATATTCTCCCTCATCAGCTTTCATAATACCAAGAATTAACCTACTAGGTGCTTTGAGTCAGGATTATTACACAATATGTAGTTATGAAATGATAGTAATAGTTTCCAAAACATCTCACATTCAGGAAATGAATTATTCCCTAATAGCTAGGGAGCCATTATCTCAGTGTCATTATCTCAATACATCTGTTAAAATACTAAGATGTTCAGTAAAAAAAAAAAAAAAAAAACTTTAAAAAACAAAGTAAGAAGAAAAATATAATCTCTACAGAAAGAAGCATGTTTTAATGCATGACTCTTCATACGGACATCACAGAGCACTTTGACTCTTGGTTTTGAATGAATACAGAACAACATAAAACCCCAGGTGGTCTGTGCCAAAGCCCTCAGTAGTAAAGCACAATGTGATCCTCGCCCATGTCTCTATTTGACTCCCATAGGAATTATTTAGTTTTGCCCAGAGAATAACAGACAACTCTTTTTCATGACCAAAGATAGCATCCCTAACTCGTCATCTTATAAACCCATGCTATGACATTGGTCACAAGAGGAATTGAAATACTGTAACAAGGCAAGGTATTCATGGCTGCCTAAAAGTTTCACAGTACTAACGAAAAAGAAAACTACACCAAATCTTTTTTGGGGGGGGCAAAATTTTAATAGAATGTAATTGAGGTACACATAAATTAAGATCAGTTATTTCATAATCATAATTGTTTGTAAACTATCATAAAAGCTATTTATGGAGTGATTATTCAGTTTTTAAAAAATGTTTGGCAAACTAGCTTCTATTTTTTGGAACCATGGATTTCTGGGAAGTAGCTGATAATACTGTGCAGAACTTATATCACCATGTGACAGCATTAAAAATACAAGAAAATAAGTTTTGCTGAAATCATCTAGTGTAAATAATATAAATAAATTTACATGTAATTATGTTCCAAGATATGGGACTACATAAGAAAAAGTATCTGTTTGCGATTTGCATTACTCAATTTTGGGTTGTTCTGTAATATTTCTCTAGAAATAGTAACAAATTTACACTGAACAAGCTTATTAACCAATTAATACTTATTAAGCGCTTACATTGAAGCTAATAGCCCACTGTAAACTACTTCAGTCATTTTCTGGTCTTCCCTGGTATTAGTCCCATCACATTATGATGCCTCTGTTGTACCATGAGCATATTCTCCAATACTTTCTTCCTCTTATTTCTTTAAGCAATCATTGTATCTTATCAATTTAATTAAAACATGGTTTTTCATTCTACTGCCCTTGGCTCACAACCCTCTAAAAGTCCCAACTCACCTGATAAGAAAGAAGAGACATGAAGTTTTTACTGTTTTCTACTCATTTTTTACTACACTCATTACTATAGCATCTGCTTTAATTCAGCTTCTTCCATTTTGTCCTCTATTTTAAAGCATCACTCCTTCCTCTTCATCCCATCATTGAATCCAACAGGGATTTGAGTTGGGCTTTGTTATAAAAGTACAACTTTAATTTTCCCAACTCTTCATCTCCATTCTATTCCAGCAACCCAATTATTAGGTGACATGTTGGATTTGGACATTTCTTACAACTACTCTATTTCCAATAAATTTGTTCTGGAGACAATCTATCCTTTTACCTCTCTCATTCATTCAATATGTATTTAGTAACAGACTACTGTGCATCAATGCTGACGAGGCTAAAATGTAAAGTGGAAAACAAATTCCCATGGTGCCTATCCATATGCAACTGACAGTCTGGTGAGGAAGACAGACATTTAATAAATACACAAGCAATATATTATAAATTGTGGGCGGTTACATGGAGCAAAAGAATGCTGTCGTAATATAACATGGGGAAACTAGTTTGAAAAGGTTGAACAAGGTCTGTTTGAAGTAGGAACATTTCAGGTGATAACTGAAGAAAAAGTAGTCATTACACAGCTGGGGAGTGGGGGTGGAAAGGCAGGATTTCAGGATTTCTGAGACCTGTAGTCATTTATTTTCTTCTATATACTTAGCTCCTTCAAAGTCTACATTCTGCCCTTACTACTCTTTTGAAAATTGTTTTCAGACATCACCAACAATCCCTGCAAATTCAATGGCTTTACTATCTCCACAAGACCATTTCTTATCCTTTTCATACTATTTCTGAAAAATAAAGTTTATAAAAATATTATTTATACTTACTCCCTATACATGTATTTATCTGTACATGAGTTTATCTTTAAAGTAATACATAATTAATATGTATAACATATATATTCATATAAAAGGACCAATATTTCACTACCTTTATTTTTATAATAGTTATTATTATTATTACTACATATTGTCACCAACTGAAGCAGACTTTTTCTCCTATTATGGAAGCATTTTTGAAAAGTCAGTGGTCTCTGAATCATTAAATCCGTAGACTTTTATTAATCCTTTATCTTCCTAATCTCTTGGCCACTATCAAGCTTTCTTGTGTCTTGGGTCTCCTGTTTTAGCATCTGAGATCAGATCCTACATTCCGCCCACTGCTTCTCAGTTTTTTCCTAACTTGCAAATATGTTACATACACCCCTTCAGATATTGTTCTCAGTACAATGTTCTCCCTCTTTGCTCTCTAAATGAAGTGCTCATTTTTATGAAACATCCACATCAGGTCAAGAATAATTTCCCATGTTTGTAAGCTCCAATTGGCCATGTACATCTCTGAATATCTGAATGAATCCCTTCCCTACAACAAAAACAAAGAGCATCAGGACACAGCTGTCTCCTCTGCTGTCACATAACTCTGTTCATACTCTGTTGATGCATTACTTATAACAACTGTGTTGTAATTATCGATTTGATATCTATTTATTTCCCTAGTCCAAATGATGAGCCTCATAAGGACAGAGATCTTGTTTTACTCAATTTTAAATTGATAATACATATCAAATTATTAAACATAGGAGTCAATATGTATTTGCTGAATGACTACTTCAAATCCATACTTTCAACTGCCTTTTGAGTCTTACCTCATGGATATTCCCCCAAAAGCAAATCATTCAAGATACCCACAACTATCTTCCTCCACAAAACTCCCTCTTTGTTCTGACTGCCCTCCTTTGCTAGCATTACCACTGTTCTAATACTCAAGATTCACAACAGTGCACCACTTTTTTACCTTCTACCTCTTTTCCTACTTCAAATCGCTGCTAAATTCCATATACTGGACTCGTAAAATGATTCTCAATTTGATCCCTTCTTTTCATTCTCACAATCAATATCCTAGTTCAGGCCTTCATTATTGCTCACCTGGGCTGGCATAATAGACTTCAAATAGGCTTTCTCTTCCCATGTGTAATTATTTTATTCCTCTCTCCAACAACCTTCAATAACTGTTAACTTTTATTGAACTAAGTTGAAATCCCTTTACCTGGCATTCAGCACCCGATACAATCTGGTCCCAAAGTGCATGTCCCACTCCTACCCCAGGCTCCAGTCAAAATTACTTTGCACCTACACTTCTGAGTCTTGTTTTTTGCTGTAATGGCCTCACATGATTCCTACCTCTTGAAATCGTCCGCATCCTTCCACTTCCAACCTCCTTAACTCTGTTCCATTTTAAAGTGATCTTTCTCACTAAAGAACTATTCCTGTATTGACCCTCATGCTTAGAACGCTTTGAAAACTCTATCACTCTATCTTACATTATTTGTGACTTTTACACTGGTATTTACACACCAATTTTCATCTTCATGTTAGATCTTGACCTTTTTGAGAAATTTTAACCATATCTTATGTATCTTTGTAACCTCCAAAGAGTTTAGCAGGGTGCTTTGCTCACAGAAAGAACTAATCAGTGCAGTTTTTATGAGTGAGACCATCTCGAAACTTTTAAAATAGCTTTCTCTCATTAGTTTTTCTTAAATCTTTTTCTAATTTCAAATGTAAAACATTCACATAAAAATTTTTTAATCACCAGTAAAATCCATAATTATATCATTTAGAAATAACTGTCTTTGGTATTTCAGTATCATACTCATGCTTTTTTTAATGCATGCAAAGATAAATTTTGGTGTGAAAATGAGTTATTTTATACACTGTATTTTATAACCTGTTTATTTTATTGAACAGTATATTTTGAACATTTTCCCATATTATGAAGTGATATTTTTGTTGCTGTTGTTAGGTAACATTTTCTCCCAGATTCTAGAGTTACGGTAATGCTGAATTATTCAGTTTGCCTAGCATTCTGAGTCCTTTTTTTTTATTAGTTTAATGACTATTTTTCTTTTTACCATAGTTAGATATGCCTATTAAAAAAAATCAAATAGTCCCAAGTGGCATTTAATGAAATACACAGTCTCTTCCCGGTGCTGCCCTACCTGCCCCCAAGCAATCTAATCGAAATCCCAAAAAGCAACCATTTTCAGCTCCTTCTTCTGGTGATTATATTCATATTTCTAAATAATATATAGGTTATTTTTATTCATCGGGTTTAGAGATAATCTACTGCTTCTGTGTCTTGGTAGTTAAGGATTCAGCTCTTACAAACACCCTCTCAATTCTCACTTCTGTGGTCTTTCAATAGTTACATAATCATTTCTGATAATAGTATAGAAATGGAAATTTCCAGTAGTCACAGAAATATTAATCATAACATACTATTTGGTTCAACAGTGATTACATTTCCTTTTTTGTGCAGCTTTTAATTTTTCCTAGAGTTAATAATCGTCTCACTTTTTATTTTGCTTGTGTTTCTATATCCAGTCCACTTACTCCCCTCCTCTGAGGTTCTCACACCTTACTGATAACTGTTCTAAACACTCAGAGTCCAAAACAATGTCATAGGTCCTTGCCAACCCCACTTTCCTCTTGCTTTCTCACAACCATTGGCACCCCTTTCCCCAGTTGGAACTGATGGTACCCTGGGTTTATTACAGAGTTGTTATCCAGAACTTTCCTTTGTCTCCCTCATGGTTAGTCTTTTGCTGCCTGAACCCCATGTTTTCCTCTTTGTTGGGTTTAGAATTTCCAAGTTGAAAGTCATTTTCTCTTAACATTTTGAAGACTTTTTTCCACTGGGCTACTAACCTCCAAAGTTTCTTTTTAAAAGTATTATATAAATGTAGCTTTATATGTGTCCTGTTTGTCTGAAAGCTCTTAGTAACTTCAGTTTGTCACTGATGTTCTGAAATTTCTGAAATATGAATGTATATCTTCGGTCTAAAGTCTCTTATTTGGATGTTTGTCCCTTACCTCTCAAAAAACACATGTTTGTACTATATATAATAAGTACATACTGTTTCATATATTACAGAATATTTACATATATACAGATAAAGCATATAAATATGTGTTTAACATCTCTTCACATTATTACTATAGTTGTCAAAAGTCTATGGCTATTTCAACTTAATTTTTATATATGGCATAAGAGTCTTAGACCATTCTTTTCAAAAATATGGGTATTCAATTGTTCTAGACCCATTTGTAGAAAACATTATCCTTTCCCCCCTTAAATTATCTCAGTACTTTTGCTGAAAATCAACTGATCAATTTGGGGTCTATTTCTGGACTCTATTCCATTCCATTAATCTCTATGTCTATCCTTAAACCAACAGAGCAAGTCTTAGGATAAAGTTGGAATCAGGTAGTGCAAGTCATCCAAATTTGCCTTTTCAAAACTATTTTGGCTATTTTAGGTCTGCATTTCCAAACAAAGTTTGAAATCAGTTTGCCAATTTCTGTTAAAAAGTCTGTTGGGATTTTGACTGAAATTGCCTTGAACTGACAGACTCAATTTCAGGAGAAACCAACATCTTAACAATACTGAATCTTTTAAATCATGATAATGTCTCATCTCTTCATTTATTGAAGTCTTTAATTTATCTCAGCAATGTATTATAATTTTAAGTGCACAGTTCTTACACATATTACTAAATTTATCTCTAAGTATCTCATACATTTTGGGATGTTATGATCAATGGCATTGCTTTCTAAATTCCAATGTCCAACTATTAATTCCTAGCATATAGAAATACATTTGATTATTCTCAGTATGTCAAATAAATATGTGCATTACCATGTTTATTACATCATTATTCACAATAGCCAAGATATGGAATCAACCTAAGTGTCCACCTTTTCTTTTTACATTCATCAAATGATAACCTTCATTATGAGGAAGTTCTTTTCTACTCTATTGCTGAGAAATTTTATAATACATGAATGCTGAATTAAGTCAAATACTTTTTCTGCAACTTTAAAGATAAACTAAAATCTTTTCTTTTTTAGTCTGTTAATATGGAAAATTACACTGAGTGGTATTTTTTTTCACCCAATGTTAAACCAACTTTAAATTCCTAAGATAAATCCCACTTGGTCATGATATATTATGCTTTTTATATATTCTAGATTCAATGTGTTAAAATTTTAAGGACTTTTGCATCTGCATCATGAAGAATACCATTATGTAGTATTTTTTTCTTGTAATGTCTTTGATTTTGGTGTCAGAGTAATGTTGAACATAATTTGTTTGGAGGCCTCCCTCCCTCCCTTTTCTATTCTCTAGAGGAATTTGTTCCTTTAATGTTTTTCTTAAATTACATTTTCCTTAAATGTTTGACAGAATTTACCAGTGAAGTCATCTGGAGTTTTCTTTGCAGGAAGGTTTTTAACTTCAATTTCAATTCCTGGAATAAATATAGGCTATTCAGAGTATGTATTTCTTCTTGAATGAGTCAATAATTTCTATTTTTTATTTCATCTAGCTGAATTTGACATAACGTTATTCACAATATTCCCATATTATGCTTCCAATGGCTACAGGATTTTTAGCGATTTCCCGTTTTTATTCTGGATGATGCCAAATTATGTGATCTTTTTATATTGATTGGTCTTGCTAGAGGTTTATCTACTTTATTGATCTTTTCATATAATCAGTCTTCAATTTCACTGACTTTTCTCCATTATTTTTGTTTTACTCTTTCATTGGTTTCAGTCTTTATCATTTTTATTTTTTTTCTTAACATACTTTGGATTGATCTTGTTCTTTTTAAATCTCTTAAGGAAGCTTAAGATCATTAGTTTGAGATTTTCTTCGTTTCCAATATAAACTAAGTGTCTAAATTACAAATTTCCCTCTAAGCACCACTTCTACACATCATGTTCATGTTTTCCTCTACATTCTTGAATACATGGAGTACATATATAATGGTTGTTTTATCAACTTTGTCTTCAAATTCCACTATTTTGGCCATTTCTGGATCTATTTCTATTGCTTGATTATTCTCCTGATTATAAATAATATTGTCTATGTTTTTGCATATCTGTTAGTTTTTTAATGGAATGCTGGATATTGTGAATTTTCCTTTAATTGATTCTAGATTTTACTGCATTTCTTTACAATGTGATTGACTTATCCCAATATGCAGTTATGTTACTTGGAATTAGTTTGATCCTTTCAAAATTTACTTTAATGCTTGACGGCAGGTCCAGAGCATGCTTCAGTCTAAAGACTAGCTTAGCTCCAGTACTAAGGCAATACTCTTCGAAGGACTTTACTCAGTGTCTTGCATATTACAAGACCTTCTCACTTTGACTGGTGAGAATTAATTATACCCAGACTTCTATGTGTTCCAGAAATTACCTGGCCTTCTGCTTCCTAGTGTTTCTTTTCCCAACTTCAGGTAGTTACCTCGTACAGATAAGTAGATAACTATTTAGCCAAAGAATCAAGGGAGCCCTCTACTCTGCAAAACTCCAGAGCTTTTTCTGTGCAGCTTCCTCCAATGTGTTACTCTGCTTTGCATGCACTAAACACACTGGTCTCCCTGGTCTCTGATCTGTCTTCTCAATTCAGCAAGACTACCTGGCTCTGGGTTTGATGTCCTGGAGCTATGGCCTGGAAATCGCCTCAAGAAAGTAAGTTGGGGGCATAGGACTTACAAGTTTGGGTTTTTTTATTTTTATTTTTCTCTCTCAAGGACCACAGTCTTGCATTGTTTATTGTTATTGTCTAAAATTTATCTAATATATTTTGTCTAATCTTCTAGTTGCTTGAGTTGGGAAGATAAATCTGGTCCCCAATACTTCTTCATGGATTAAATGGATTTTTTAAATTGGATTAAATACCAAGAAGTCACACTAACTTTTAAAGCTTTAGCACCAATACAATTCAGGTAACTGAAATAGTTTCCTATAAATACAATCTTAAGATGTGTTACAATACTAAGGATTCTACGACACAAAAGACAGCAGTGTTTCTCAATTGCCTCAAAAGTCAACATATAGTCTTTTCTTTGACATATTGTCCCTCACCAATAGCCCTATAGTAACAAAAATGAGAGATTTACTGGTGTAATCTGTCAAAGATACAGAGACAGATTCCAGATATGAGGAATGAATTACAAATTAAATATCTAGTAAAGAAAACTTGACAATTTGGCCAACTGTTCAATTAAGAAATAGTTTCCTGGCATTTACTAGCATTTCATCTACCTGTCTTTATGTGGAATCAGAAATACAAAATAATCTGCCCTCATTCCCCTAAGAACCCATATACCTACCAAAAAGTAAGAGAAAGTCAAATTGCCATAAAAATTTTTCGAAATAAGAACATTTACCATAAATTCATGGAGTACTATGAAGAACCAAGTCTTGTTCACTTACATTTTTTTGAAATATGTCACTTCAAGAGTTATCCTAGTGAAATCTATAAAACAAATTACAATAGCACTAATACATGTGGTAAAGGTTTTATTCTTTATATAGATGTATGTACATTTACACATACAGAAACATACAAAGCAATGCATTTATATATAGAAAATATATTTACCATTTTTCATAACATAAATTTAACATTATGCATATATCACATTTATTTTTCTTTAATAAAATTAAATGTACCTACTTTCCTATAAATACTCTAAGGCAAAAAATAGGAGTCTGAAATCTAATTTACCTTATAGAATTATAAATTACTCTGAAGAAATATTAGCAATGACAATATGGCAAAACAGGCATTTAATTTTTTTCTGCTCTTAGTACTGGTAAGTTTTACTATGTCTTAGTGGTCTGTTACATTGCATGAACTCTGTGTATGAACAATTTTAAGGTTTCTGATCCCCATTGCTATACTGCTGCCTCAAAAACAGTGTTGCAAATTCATATTCAAAATAGAAGTGTGCAAGAAAGCCATTTCACCATGCTGTCACCAACAATAAATACTATCCTTAAAATAATACATTATCCATTTATGTGCTAGCCTATATCCTCAAATTGTAGTAAGGCACTTGGGGTGCTGAAGCAAACTCTTAGGGATACTGTATGATATTTTCCATTTTTAGGGAAATAATATGAGATACCTCTTAGACATCATGCACATTACTTATTCAGTTTCAACATTGTATCACACTACATTCCTTTCAATTATGTCATATCTTTGTGAAGCTGGGTTTCAGTGGTTGCTGCACTACAAAGCAAGCACTGCATGACAATCAATATGGAACAGGAAAAGAGAGTGGCAGTGTCCAACTTGATTTCAAGGTTGGGGAAGTTGTACCATGCCCAACACGGCATACAATCCCATTAGTAAGTAACTGTGGCCATCTAAGGATGAAAATAAAACAAAACAAAACACTGTTTTGGGTTTCAATTTATATATTATAATTTTCCCAAATGGATAAAAAGTTGTTAGGGCACAAATCATTATTAAGTTGTTTGGACCTTACTACTTAATAAAATGAAACTGTTCAGTATTACTTTTAGCCATAAATGCACTTTGACAAAATTATTAAGACACTAGGGTCACAATGAACCAAGAAAGTTTGGGAAAACTGAGCTAGGTAATAAAATGTAATTTGCATTTCTTTCACATTTGCATTAGTGAAACTAAACGTTAAACAAAAAAATTATTAGCCTTTTGTATGATATCCTTTCAAATTATCTATTTCATGCCTTCATCTATTTTTTAATTATGATCTTACTGCTTTTGTCTTTCTCATCAATTTGTTCGCTCTCTGTGTATATTAACGCCTTTGACTTATTTCTTGACTTACCTATTTTACTTATGCTTTTTTTGAGGTTTAGAGGTTTTATATTTTTGTATGGTCAAAATTGTTGGTAGTTTCCCACGTTGTGATTTCTTTACTGTTTTAAGTTTTAAAATTCTGCCTGATGCAGAATTTTTAAGAAATATCCACACCTACTTTTTTTTCTAAATCTTTAGAAGTCTTAATGACTCTAGATTTCTTTTTTTAATGAAATGATTAAGTGGGAAAAGAATATTTGAGAAAGGAAACAGAGCCCTACCTGAAAAGTGAGACATCTTTCAAAGAGTATCTCTTTATATGAAATCATTTCAGGATAATTAGGTGTCTGTCAAAAATCATTACAGTGAAATAACTTTTATCTCTCTAAGGACAGTTTACTAAAGTACTTGAGGGTGGGGGGCATGAATGTTAAATGTTTAAACAATCTGTGAGACAGTATATTTAATGCAGATTTCTTAGAGATTTACAATGTACATGAGCACTATCAGAGGTTCTTTTGGATGTTTAGCTGCAATAACAAAAAAAGCAAACAAATAAAATTTATTTAACCCAATGTTTTCCCAAAAAACTATATAGTATAATTTTTTTATTTTAGCCACTAGTAATTTCCCAAGTAAATAATTGTTTGTGAACATACCGTGAGGAACACTGCATTATGACAATAAAAGAGGCACAAAAAGCCAGCATTAGTACTATTTTTCTTTTTCTTTTTGTATTTTTTTGGGTGAGACGGAGTCTCGCTCTGTCACCTAGGCTGGAGTGCAGGAGTGCAGGAGTGCAGGAGTGCAGTGGCGCCATCTCAGCTCACTGCAACCTCCGCCTCCTGGGTTCAAATGATTCTCCAGCCTCGGCCTCCCGAGTAGCTGGGACTACAGGCATGCACCACCACATCTGGCTGATTTTTGTATTTTTAGTAGAGACGGGGTTTCACCATATTGGCCAGGCTGCTCTCGAACTCCTGACCTCAGGTGATCCGCCCGCCTTGGCCTCCCAAAGTGCTAGGATTACAGGCGTGAGCCACCGCGCCTGGCCACATTAATACTGGTTACTCTTCTTTAACAGGATATGCCAGGTGTTAAGTTCCTTTAACATAAATTTCTTGAGCACCTCCAGTGTTCCACGTCCACATTCTAGGTGCTGTAGGTACAGCACTGAATGAGACAAATGTCATTCCTGCATCCACAGAGCTAACATTATTAACCATCCAAATATTGCCATTTGTTTTATAATGTAACAATATTCAAAGTAAATTGAAAATCTTATACAGGACACAAACACCAGGAAAAAATGTATATAAAAAAGTATGTGTGGGATCTTTAAAGTAAAATCACAGACATTTGAAAGCAAAAGAAAACTCCTTTTTATTGTTTCGGGCACTCTGGAAGAAAAATAGGCACAATTCAAAAAAGAAAATGTCTTATGTAAGATTATTTTTATAAGAGCCTAAGTTGTTGGCATCTACTTTTCTATCACTTTAAGTAAACATGTTTCCTCAGATTTCTTGAACTTAACACCTAAAATAAGGAAGCAAAATGGGATTAAGCAAAATATACATTGTAACATATTTTGGCAGTGTAACAGTTATGCTTCCCCGGCATTTCCTTATCACATAAAATATTTTATTGCTTATTTTTATCATTGCTAATAAAATAAACAATAAGCAGAAGTAGATGTTTAATCTCTCTAAATTTTTCCATTTCTGTTAAAATATATACATATCAATTATTTATTCATATAACATATAATTTACCAACTGCCTAAAATGTGGCATATATAATCATAATAATAAACATTATATTCAAAAACCATTTAACTCCAAGGGTTGCTCACTTCTTTCACTGGAAGTGTAACATAAATTATTTAACAGATTGGTTGATGAATGTAGGAAAAAGACTAGAGAAAGTATAAAGGTGCAAAAAGTCTTAGCGTGGCGAGGAGATGGTACAGTAAAATCTAAGACACAAGAGAAACAGCAGATATATTTGATACTATTTCATTATTACAAATATGCAAAATATTCATTATGGGGAACAAAAAGTAAACAGAAAGGCTAGTAAGAATTCACTAGGCATACAGATTAAATGAATAATCCAAATTACATAGACTCTTCCTTTTAATAAGATTGCAATTCATCAAACTCCTAGCATATCCTGGAGATATTGCAGGTTGAGTTCCAGCCCATCACAATAAAGAATATATCCTGATAAAGTGGGTCACTCAGATAAAAGTTATGTTCATATCATACCATAGTCTATTAAGTGTGCAATAGAATTGTGTATAAAAACAATGTATATACCTTAATTTTAAAAATATTTTATTGCTAAAAAATGCTAAACAGGCCAGGTGCAGTGGCTCTCACCTGTAATACAAGCATTTTGGGAAGTGGAGGCAGGAGGATCACTAGAGCCCAGGAGTTCTAGACCAGCCTGGGCAACATGATGAAATCTCGTCTCTATAAACAATACAAAATTAGCAAAACTAGCCAGGGTGTGGTAGCTTGCACCAGTGGTCCCAGCTACTTGGGAGGCTGAGAGGCTGAGGTGGGAGGATCACTTAGCCCAGACTTTCAAGGCTACAGTCAGTTGTGATTGCACCACTGCACTGCAGCCTGGGCAACAGAGCAAGACCCTGTCTTAAATACATACATACATACATACATACATACATACACTGTAAAGATAATCTGAGCCTTCGGACTCATAATCTTTCCACTGGTGGAGGAGGGTGTTGCCTTGATGTCTATGGCTACTGATTGATAAGGCTGGTGGTTGCTGAAGGCTGGGATGGATATGGCAATTCCTTAACATAAGGCAACAATGAAGTTTGCCACATCAGTCAACACTTCCTTTCACAAAGGATTTCTCTGTAGCATGTGATGTAATTTGATACGATTTTACCCAGAGTAGAATTTCTTTCAAACTTGGATTCAACCCTCTCAAACTCTGCTACTGCTTTGTCAACTAAGTTAACATAATATTCTAAATCCTCTCTTGTCATTTCAACAATGTTCACAGGATCTGCACTAGAAGATTTGATCTCAAGAAACCACTTTCTTCACTCATTGTAAGAAGCAACTCTTTATCCATTCACATTTTATAATGAGACTATAGTAATTCAATCACATCTTCAGGCTCCGCCTCTAATTCTAGTTATGTTGCTGTTTCTACCACATCTGCAGTTCCTTTCTCCACTGAAGTCCTGGACCTCCTGAAAGTCATCCATGAGGTTGACATCAACTTCTTCCAAACTCCTGTTAATATCTTGACCTTCTCAGATAAATCACAAATGTTCTCAATGGCATCTAGAATTCTGAATCCTTTTCAGAAGGCTTTCAGCTTACTTTGCCCACATCCATCACAGAAATCACTGTCTATGGCACCTCTAGCCTTATAAAATGTATGTCTTAAGTAATAAGACTTGAAAGTTGAAATTACCCCTTGAACATGGGCTGAAGAATACATGCTGTGTTAACAGCCATGAAAACAACATTAATCTGCTTTACTTGTCCATCAGAAGTCTTGGGTGACAAGATACATTGTCAATGAACTATAATATTTTGAGAGGAATTTTTGTTTCTGAGCAGTATCTAAACAATAGGCTTAAATTATTCAGTAAACCATATTGTAAACAAATGTGCTGTCATGCAGACTTTGCTGTTCCATTTATAGAGCACAGGCAGAGTAGACGTAGCATAATTCTTAAAGACCCTAGGATTTTTGGAACGGTCAATGAGCATAGGCTTCAACTTTAAGTCACCAGCTACATTGTCCTACCAAGAGAGTCAGCCTGTCCTTTGAAGCTTTTAACCCAGACATTGACTTCTCCTCTCTAGATGGCATCTTCTTCTAATAGAAGGCTGTTTTGTCTATACTGAAAATGTGCTTTTTACCACAATCACCTTCATTAATTAGCTTAGCTAGTTCTTCTGGATGACTTACTATAGCCTCTACGTCAGCACTTGCCGCTTCATCTTGCACTTTTATGTAATGAAGATGGCTTCTTTCCTTAAACCTCACGAACCAACCTCTGCTAGCTTCCAACTTTTCTTTTGCAGTTTCCTCATATCTCGTGGCCTTCAGAAAATT
This sequence comes from Mandrillus leucophaeus, assembly GCF_000951045.1. Taxonomy (NCBI): domain Eukaryota; kingdom Metazoa; phylum Chordata; class Mammalia; order Primates; family Cercopithecidae; genus Mandrillus; species Mandrillus leucophaeus. The sequence continues at coordinate 1,379,021 of NW_012104098.1, read as the reverse complement.
GAATATTGTTAGGGTCTTCCTCAGGATTAGGCTTTAAGAGAATGTTGTGGCTGGTTTGATCTTCTGTCCAGACCACTGAAACTTTCTCCATAATCAGAAATAAGGCAGTTTGCTTTCTTATCACTTGTGTGTTCACTGGAGTAGCATTTTAAATTTTCTTCAATAACAGTTCCTTTGCATTCACAACGTGGCTGTTTGGCACAGGAGGCCTATCTTTTGGCGTGTTTTGCCTGTTGACATACCTTCCTCACTAAGCCTCATCATTTCTAGCTTTGATTTAAAGTGAGAAATGTGAGTCTTCCTTTCACTTGAACACTTAGAGGCCATTGTACAGTTATTAAGTGGCCTAATTTCAAGATTTTTGCATTTCGGGAATATAGAGGCCAGGTGAGGGACAGACAGACAGAGAAACCGGCCAGTTGGTGGAGCAGTCAGAGCTTACACAACATTTATCAACACTAACATTTAAGTTTGCCAGCCTGTACAGGTGTGGTTTGCGGTATCCTAACACAGTTATAATAATAACAAGAAAGATCACAGATCACAAAACAGACATAATAATGAGCAAATGTGAAACACTGCAAGAATTATTAAAATGTGACAGAAAGACATGATGTGGGCATGTGTCATTGGAAAAATGGTGTCAACCGACTTGCTTGGAATTAGGGTTACCACAAACTTTCAATTTGTAAAAAACGCAGTATCTGTGAAGTGCAATAAAGTAAGGCACAATAAAGGAAGTTATGCTTGTATTTCCTTTCATCTGACTTTCTATGTTATAATAACTCAGGCCTATGAGTAAGCAAATAATTTGGATAGCAAACAGCTCCCAAAATAATCAATTCAGAAGCAAATAGTTTGCTCTAACTTATGGAATATTCATATAAAGAATATGTATTTGTATATCCAGAATGTGTCTTCTTACTTGGATCTCAAATTCTAACCCTAATGCCAGTTGTATGTGAAGCCTAGGTTAAGTTAAATTAGGAAATAGTTGTACCTAACTCACAGCATTTCTGTGAAGATTTTTTTTAAATCCATATGGAACACTGAAGGTACCTGACACACAATAAATGGAAAATTTTTGGTTTTTTCCCTGTAGCAGTCAACACCTTCTAACATATTATTTTTTAAAACTGATTCTTGCCTGTCTCCCCTCATTAAAATGTAAGCTCCACAAGGACAGTCTTGCAGTCCACAATCTCACAGAGCTTACATTCAAGTGGGGTGGGACGGCACAGACAACATGTGTATAAACTAAACACCAACATAATCACAGACTCTGATTCAAGCTTTTTATTGAGATAGAGATAGCAAAATAGAACTAAGGGGATGCTTCTGGTAGGTTGCTTATGGATGCCACTATTTTCAAAGAGATGACATTCAAGCTAACATCTGAAAGATAATGAGGCAACTGTGCCAAGATCTTGAGAAAGTGCTGAAGGTGTTGACTCCTAGGATCATCCATTAGTTCAAAAAGAATAGGAAAGAATAAAGAAACCTCGGTTGCAAAGAACCCAGAGTGAGGTATAAAGTAGAAGAAGATCAGACAGGAGAAGTGGGCAGAACCACCAATGGCCATGATTAGTAGTTTGATTTTATTATAAAAGCAATGGAAAACCATTAAAATATTTTAAGAGGAGTGACATGATTTAAATCAGATGTTAAAGTAACATTCTGGTTGCTATATGGAGAATAGATTGGGAAGCAGGAGTATAGTGGCTGAGAGCAGAGACCCTAGATTCAGAGAGACCAGAGCTTATTTCTCAGCTTTCATGAGTACATTGGAAGTTGGATAAAATGCAAATATATAGTTAAAATGGTATGGTTTTTTTGCTACATCAGACGATAATTTTTTAAAGTACTCTCACAAATATAATTTATACTATTGCTAGATTTATTTTGTCCTAAGTTGCTGTATGTCTTCAAGCATCATGATATATTTTTGTTTATAAAAGCATGATACAATTCTTGTTTTATTGTGCTGTGGGTGAGTATGTGCATGTTTGAAATCTAATGCAATAATACATTGTTGCCAAACCATGGAAAATAAAAGAAAGATAAGGTTAAAGTATAATCTTTATAAGCTGAGGAGGCATACATGTACTATGTAAAATGACAGACTGTATGAGGACATTAGGTAACATCTCTTTCTTTAAACTTGACTCTACTTATCTGCAAAATAAGGCCCTTAAAATGATTCTTGCCACAAAATAAGAACTTATTCAATATACCCATAATTTTTAATTTTTTTAATAGACTAATATTTATCATGTACTAGGCAACATACACAACCACCATTGACCTCCATGAATCTTTAAAACCTTCCTAGTTAATATAAGAATATTCAAAGAAAATAATCTGTCCGTTAACTAATTCATTCAATCAATATGGTATATAAGGGATGAAGATGCAAAACAGAATAAGCTCTCTTCTTTGAGATTCTGAATTTAGGAACTTTTATTCTTATCCAGATGCTTATCATCATCATCATGTTTCTATACAATTTAAAGGGGCTCCATTCTGATAGATGATTCATGATACTTTACATAAAATTTTATATTCTAAATATATTTTACATGCTTATGATGAATGATACTTTGTTTTTATTTTCCTTGTCTGATTTTCTACCATTTGAGAGTTTTCTTACAGTATTTGGCAAGATAGTATAGGCTGTGGATGAACAGGTTTCTTTGACTCACATACACAGATCAAGTAGGAAAAATTGAAAGAAAGGGTAAAGGTTAGGTTAGAAAAAACCATCCGAACAAAACCCCCCCGCCCCCCTCCCCCCCGCAACATACACACGTCCCAGTGTGTCATACCCTTCTGGATACTGGGTGAGTAATAAAGTTTGTGTGCAGCCTCTCCACTTCTGTTGTGGAGTTGCAAACATGCCAGGCCTGCAGACTCATGGTGTGGAAGGGAAAATGTGAAATGACCAAAGTTAAGACTGTCCACACTAAATCCATGCAGGGTACAAAACTGTGGTAGCAAGCTTTGGAATGAGGACAATGTAGAATATATAAAACAATGAGAAAGCACCCAGGAATCTTGTCCATTTCTTTAGAATTCCTGAAAATAAAGTAGGAAGGAAAGCTTCCTACAGTAAATTGATCTTCTAAATGACTTGCACCGAGGTGAAAAGAGCTACATAGAATTATAGAAGAAAGACTTTTAATTCCTTCTAGAAATAGGCTCTGAAAGAAACATGACTACTACAATTCATAAAAGATGAGATTGTATATGCTATTAAAAGTTTTACTTTCTTTTATAAGAAACATATAAGGAAGAGAAGATACATAATGATTATTGGTCTGGGGTAGGGGGAAAGAGGTGTTCTACGTGGTGGAAATCACATGGGCTGTCTTACAGCTGGCCTGACTGAAAGTGGCTTTTACCTTCTGGGTAAATTTCAATGAGTAGGACCTCAAGTGTGTGTTTTAAGAGTCAAGAATGGAAATATTAATCCCATCTCCTTTCTTCAGTGTTTATCGCAAAGCATACAGTGAAGCAACAAGGGCATCAGTATCAGGATTTGATGGATGAAATCAGCACAGCACAGTTATGCAAATCATGTGTGCAACTGACACTGCTTGTGTAATTATCAGTATAATCCACCTCTATCAACCACCTCCAGGAAGGAAAGGAGGGGCTAAGGGTGGGGAAAGTTCACACTTGGGAGATCACCCAGAAAGTGGGCCAGGTGCCAGGTCTACAATCAGTTTAAAACAGTTCCTTCTCATGAGAAGCCTGCAGGACAAATTATACTACATTTAATGCACCATCACTATTATGAATGAGCTGCACTGGATTCAATTTCTAAACCAGCATAATTTAACTCAATGTGTCTACCTTTTGTTGTTTTTTAAGGATAACCTTGGAAAATCCGGTTTAAAAAAAAAAAAAGTCATGGTGGTCGGGTTTTTTTTTGTTTTTTGTTTTGTTTTGTTTTGTTTTTTTTTTTTGAGAGACAGAAGAATCTCACTCTGTCACCCAGGCTGGAGTGCAGTGGCACGATCTCTGCTCACTGCAACCTGCGCCTCCTGGGTTCACGCCATTCTCCTGCCTCAGCCTCCCTTAGCTGGGACTACAGGCGCCCGCCACCATGCCTGGCTAATTTTTTGTATTTTCAGTAGAGACGGGGTTTCACCATGTTAGCCAGGATGGTCGCGATCTCCTGACCTCATGATCCGCCCGTCTCGGCCTCCCAAAATGCTGAGACTACAGGCATTAGCCACCGCGTCCGGCTGGTCTGGTTTTAAAATAATGTAAACATGAAAACAACTAATTATCATAATCTTCTGGCCAAGTACCTAATTTTCAGAAATTTTTTGTCCTCAATCATTCCACAAAACTATCAGTAATATTAATATCCAAAGGTTTATAACTTGCAGCAATCCCATCTTATACAAAACATTTTGCGTGATACATACACTGAAGAAAGTTATTTATGTACTTTTTTTCTGGTAGTCATTACAAAAAAAAGTGAAGTAATGTGGAAGAAAATGGTTGAAGGATTGGGGGAAAAGACTTATAAGAAAGAGCAGACCACAAAACTCAAAAGAAGAGGGGAAGATAATTTAAATAAAACAAAATAGAAACTGGTGTATTATAAAAGAGAGTAAGTGATGACAAATGCTACAGTACATTAGAAAATACTTTAGCTTATGAAATCACTAATCAGTTGTCAAATTAAAGAAATGATGTGATCATGATAATAAATTCCTTAGAGAGGACAAGATGTTTGAGGGTATACTACTCTTGTGACAAATCAAGAGACTATTTCTATGAGATTTAAAACTAGAGTAACTAACATTACATTGTTTCTTAAAACAATATGGCAAAGATGAGCTCCATCTTAATCCAAGCCACATGGTAATTTTTTATTTTATTTTTAAGAAACCTGAAGATGTAAAAAAGATTATCTTGTCTTACCAGTTTCTCTGAGGGCATGTAGCATATACCTTAAAAATACATGTTAGTTTGAAATTCTATTAAAAATAAATGTGCAAGTATATTTAAATGCAAGGTGAGTCATAATACTTTACAGTAATTTTCTCATAATAGGTAAAGGCATAACTGAACAAAATATAAACTAGGCTATTTAACTGGGAATTTTAAAAGCCAATATTAGGAGCTAATATAAGCATTCAACATCTCTGAGCTATTTTTGTGGACAAAATATAGTCCTTGGAATTACAGGGACTTGAAAAATAAAGATAGTCCTTATATAGATATATCTATATGTAGATACACACACAGACACACACACACACACACACATACACACACACAAAATGTTTTTTAGTTGGGAGGAAGTTGTTGTTTTAACAGATGGGGATTTATATGGTACATCTGGTCCAGTTCCTTTTTATGGAACAGAATAGCTTTAAACTGACAATTAGACATAAACAACAAACTTCATAAGCCGAAAATTGTCAAACACTGAATAGATCACAAAGTAGTGTTGTAAAAATCAACATTCCTAAAGTGTTTGGAAATAAAAGAGATATATGTTCAGAATAGTTTAGGCATTATCAACCCTAAGTCAAAAGAACTTTGACATTGTAAGGTTCCTCAAATCTCTCTTACTCCAAAGTTATGTGACACAGATAACTAATTTTACAAAGAGTAGTTATTTTTAAGTGACATGCACAAATACATAATTATATCATATACTAAATGCTGGTTCAATTGAAAGCTAAGGTTTTACTTAGAATTTAAGAGCATTATTGAAAATACGAAATAATTATTTTCTTAAAATGAGGATGAACAAAAATACTAGAAAACAATTCCTTTACTTATTTGCTTACTTAAGGACATTTTACTTATAAATCTTTGAAAAATAACTTAGTTTTAGAACTAACAAGTATCTTAAATATATGGTACTCAACAAATACTTGGCTTTTTTAGAATATGAGAAACAATGAATAAATGTCCTTGGAAAATTAGGATTTTTAATTTTCAAATGTATTTGGACGACTCCATTTTTGAGCAATAAATAATTTTTCATAGTACTCTGAACCAGTATAATTCTATCGCCAAAACTGAATTTTTCATCTGGTATAAAAATATTTTGAGACTCTATGAGACACATTCTGTTTTTTTAACTTTTATTTTAAGTTCAGGGGTACATGTGCAGGTTTGTTATATAGGTAAACTTGTGTCATGGGTTTTTTTTTGTATAGACTATTTCCTCATCCAGATATTAAGCATAATACTCATTAGTTATTTTTTTCTGATTCTCTCCTTCCTCCCACCTTCCACTCTCCAATAGGCCCCAGTATGTGTTGTTCTCCTCTATGGAGACACATTCTTACTCATCGTTTTTCTCTTTATAATTTACAAAAAGAAATGTATAACACATATATGTTTCTCATATTTTACCATTATACACTCTTCTGTTTTAAACCTTTAATTTGGGTACAGCATAAGAGTATACACAAAATATACCTAAAATGCTAATGAGAAAAAATGTGTAATTCTATTTCCTCCTAGATTTTTTAAAATAACAAGTATGCCAAATACTACTTTGACTAATAGGGGTCCACAGCTTAATTTAAACACTATTTCCCTCAGAGTATTAGGTATAATAAATTAAAAGGTGTAATATATATAATGTACAAACCACAGTAATAAAATTTATAAGGAAGAACTACAATCACCTGCAAAACTGAAAAATCTAAGAGACAAAACTAATAAAAATCATTTTTCAGCAGAAGCATTGATTCATCATTAAAATGTCACTTAAATACTACGTTATAAGTTTACATAAAGCAAAGTAGATTATTTGTATGGTAAATCTCAAGATTACTGAATAGTAAGAGTTTCAAGTACAGACTAGTACCTTTTATTTTCCTATAACTTTATGTAATGTATCTCTGGGACATGTTTTTAAAAGTGCAGCTCACTTTCTCAGTGGGCTAAAAACTTGACTGTAATCTTTTTTTTTTTTTTTGAGACGGAGGCTCGCTCTGTCGCCCAGGCTGGAGTGCAGTGGGGTGATCTCAGCTCACTGCAACCTCTGCCTCCTGGGTTCAAGCAAATTCTCCTGCCTCAGCCTCCCGAGTAGCTGGGACTACAGGTGCGTGCTATCACGCCTGGCTAATTTTTTGTATTTTTAGTAGACACACGGTTTCACCATATTAGCCAGGATGGTCTCGATCTCCTGACCTCATGATCCACCTGCCTCAGCCTTCCAAAGTGTTAGGATTACAAGTGTGAGCCACCGCACCTGGCCACAACTTGACTGTAATCTTTAGCTGATCTTTGTTCATAAAACATTTTAATTATTTATTTGTCTCCCCTTTCCCTCTTCTCCTTCCCCCTCTTAAAATGTCATTTAAATTTCACATAAAAAAGTTATTTTTTTCCTTTCTTAGACACTTCAAGGCTATCAGATGTAGGATATCAGACAGTAGTAGACAAAAAATATTGGCCCTGTGAAGACTCAATATAAGCCTTAAGATGTTAATTCGGTTTCATGCAAACTTACTTTAAAATAAACTAGGGCAAAATAGTAAAAAAAAGAAGTAGTAATTTGGAGGGAGTGGAGACTACTCTTTAAGGTGTGGTAGTAGTGACTGATTAGCAAAGTCCAGGGAGAAAAGATAATACATTGTAGTTTGCATCATATAATAGCAGCACCAGGAGATTTAAAGAGCGAATTGAGTGACTTGACAAAGCCCCATAGCTAATTTGCAGCAAGCTACCCTAAAACCCACATGTCTTGATCTCCTGACTTCTAGGCAGTACATTTCTTTTTTCAATCATTAGGAGTTACTTCAGTAGAGTTAAAGCTTTATAGAATAAACACAGGAGCTGTGTCATTTATCACTTAGCAGGGTGGTGATAAGCACAAATTGTGGAGTTTGCTGCCTTGGTTTAAATCCAGGGTCTGCCTGTGTGACTTCTTTTCTGCCTCAGTCTCTTCACCTGTACAACAGGAATAACCAAAGCGAGAGGTTCTTATAATGAAACTGCCTCTCCATTCTCTTTGTAAAACATACTAATGGATAACCAAAAACACTGAATTCTTGGAGCTTATAGGTTCTTCTTTGGTATATCCGAGTATACTCCTAGCAGTTGAGCTGTATGTATAGTCACTAAGAGTCAGGTATGACTGTAGCAGAACCTATATATGCCAGTTTACCTGCTATAATTATTTCCAATGAAATAATTACAAAAAGAACACTGTTTCTATGAAACCAAATTTTACCACTTTGAAAAGATTCAATAAAGATGAGCTGATAAAAATATCTCTAAAGAAATGAATGAGCAAAAATAATCATAAAAATTAGTGAAAAAATCTTTAAAAATGAATAGAAGTCTGATTGCTTCACAGGATCTTTAAGTTCTTAAAGAAACTGAAAATGTAAGTAAAGATGATGTGTTATGGGTATGGTTTAAGCCAGAAAAATTACATGTTATTCAACAACCAAATTTCTCATTGAAAGAAAAGAGCTTGGACTTAAATAAAAAGATAAACAATAAAATATATATTACATTTATAGTTTTTAAAGTAAAAACTTTTCAAAAATGCATTTTCCATGTTAGTAGACTTATTGCTATTAATCTACAAACAATCTCTTTTTGCTTATGTTAGATAAAAAGGCTTTTTATTAAAGAAACCATGGAAAATGCTTAATATAGTGTCTACTGTATAGGGAAAGTTCAAGAAATTCCAGATAAATAACCTGACTACCAGGCCTATGCAACAAAAACCAAGACACTACTTGGTGTCCTCTAGAGGACAAATAGAGTTCCTAAGCAGAAAAAACACCACCTTGTACAGGGATCATGCAAGGTAAATGAAATACACACACACACACACATACACCCCTAGTATTTACTTAATACATGTCGTATTCCAGATATTTTTCAAAGTATTTTTCACTTTTTTTAAACTGTAACATTTATCACAGTAACGTATTCATGCACACCAATGCTGGGCTTGTTGTTACCAACCTACTAAGTGAAAATCAAGATGAGAAATGTTTAAGTCTACAATATAGGAAGCAGAAATGTGGTATTAATATCCAACATGATAAATAATAATACAATAAAACAATGGACAGTTTTTACCTGGAGGAAAAAGGGAGGCAAATACTTTCTACCAATAATAATATTCATAAAAAAAGAGATTAAACTTAAAATCTTTATATTCCCCTTAATACTTTATACCAGCAGTTCCCAACCTTTTCGGCACCAGGGACCAGTTTCATGGAACACAAATGACGGGTGGTGGGGGAATGATTTCAGGATGAAACTATTCCACCTCAGATCATCGGGCATTAGATTCTTATAAGGAGCACACAAAGTAGGTCCCTCGCATGCGCAGTTCACAATAGGTTGTGTGCCTATGAGAATCTAATGCTGCCACTGACCTGACAGGAGGAGGAGCTCAGGCAGTAATGCTTGCTCACCTGCTGCTTACCTCCTGCCTTGCGGCTCAATTTGTAAGAGACCACCCACTGACTGGTACTAGTCTGCAGCCAGGAGGTTGGGGACCCCTGCTCTATACTAGTAATTTTAAGCACTAGTTCTTAAATTTTAGTTAATCTGTGGCACATTCTCTGTTTGGCTGCCATAGCCATTTTCCACATTTCTTTGCTCTGCTCCTGCAAAAGCTAATTTTTACTGGCTTTAATCAATAGGCTCCCTTGTCCTCTGGCTTCTGGTTAAGTTTAGTCAATGTGAGGCACCAGTAAGAGACTGGAGGGTGGAAAGAGTGAGGTCAGGGTGTTTATTTCCCAAGTCACAGGTTAGCAAAGGCTACATTCTTCTACTGAAGGTCAGTGCTCAAGACCCTATCCTATTTCTCTTAATTCCAGTGACCTCTAGATCCCCTTTCCCTTTCAGGCTAGAGCTAGTAATGGCTTCCTACTATTGTAGACCCAACCATCTTTTGTAGACTACCCTTATTCCTAACCATTCTTTTGTGAATATTTGTCTTTCATGCATGTCCCCAAATTTTCCCCATTTGTGTGTCTTACTCTTTTCTTGTCAGGATCCTGACTGATAAGAGTTATTGGTATCAGGAATGGTCCAAAGCTCCAGTCCAAATGGAATTCAGGGATAGCAGGATAGCCTCCTTACCAGGGAGTTAATGGGACAGTAGTGATCCAAGGTATGTGCTGGCAAGATGATTATTCAAATTGTCACTGGTGGTAGCAGGTAAGGATGTACGATGCAGGGTAAGGCTTTGGGAGCTGTGGCATTTCTTGCTAAAGCAGCAATGGCAGTGTGTAAAGGTTATAGCATGATATGGCTGATGGCCCTAAGGAGCACACAAAGGTGAAAGACAAACTGCATGCCTTGAATACTCAAGTCAGAATACAGACAAAATACCAGAAAGTTTATGTCAGTTTTAAAAGGGTCCCTTATCCACTTAAGCCTCAGGGCAAATAAGGCTGAAGGCCAACTCCAGAATCTGATTTGAAAGGTTATGGAATTGCAATGCTAAATACAATGGACAATACTAAGACCACTAGTTTTTGGTAGTGGGGCAATGATGAGAAAGAGAAACATGGGATGGTAGTATCTTCTCCCTTCCCCCCAACAACTTCATTGAGGTATAATTAACATACATAAAACTGTAGTAAAAAACAAGAAGAATAAAAAATATTATTTCAACATGTAGCACTAGCCATATTTAGGTGTTTAGTAACCACATGAGGCTAGTGGCTACCATATTGGACAGCATAGCCCTACAACTATCACCTCTTCCAAGACAGCAAACTAAAAGAAATAATAATTCTATGGGTGAATAACAGACATTAGTGAAACCACCAGAAAACTGAAAGATGTTAGGGGTGATAATTCATACTATACACCCATTTAAACTGTTTAGTATACACCCATTTAAACTATTATCAATGCATGGCATTGATGCAGACTTAATCATTTCATAATGCTAACTGTAGATGCAGTTTTAGCTATACAATCTTTACCGGAGGATATTAATATAGCCCCCAACACTAGGTATGAAGCAATGGACTTGATTTCTGGTTAAGGTAATTTGTATAACAAAGATAATCAGAAGCGGTTTTTTCCCTTCACACTGCAGGAGCAACATACTTTTACTATCTTACCTTAAGGCTAAGTCAACTGTACTCTCTTTGTCATAACACAGTCTGGAGAAATCTTGTTCATCTTGACATCCCACAAAACATCAAGCTGGAATATTACATTCATGACATTACACTGATCGAACTTAGCAGAAGGATATAGTAAATATTTGAGATGCCTCAGTAAGAGGTATATGCTATAGAACAGGAGATAAACTCCAAGAAAGTTCAGGGACTTTCCGCATTGGTAAAATTTTATGGGCCAGTGATCTGGGCATGCTGAAATAGATCCTCCATCGTAAGTGAGAAATTGCTGCACCCTGCACCTTCCTTCGTGAAAATGAAGCACAAAATATGGTGGCCTCTCTAGATTTTAGAAGCAACATAGACCATATTTGGGTATACTTCTGTGGTGCATGTACTAGGTAATCCACAGGCTGTCCATTTTGAGAGCAGTTTGGGGCAAGAAAAGGATCTGCATCATACTCCTGCCATGATGAAAGCTCCCTCTACCTTTGACTCTAAGATTCAGCAGATGCAATGATTTTTGGAAATGTCTATGGCAAATGAAGATGCCGTATGACATCTCTGTCAGTGGAAGCCTCAATGTGTAGATCCCTCATGGTTTTATAGTAAAGACATGCAGTCTTCTAACAATAACTAACCACCATTTGAAAAGCCACTCCTTACTTGCTAATGAACTTTGGTTAAGACTGTGTACCAGGCAATAGGACTCCCAATGACAATGTGGCCCAAACCATGCATCATGAACTAGGTGTTATCTAATTCAACATATCAAAAATGTATACAACAGCATTTCATTGGTATATTTTCCTTCCCCGCAGCCTTCTTACACTGGTTGAGGAAGCCCAAGTATACTGTATGAGCAAGTAGCTCAGAGGTCTCTAATACCTGCTACTACTGTTTCTCAATCTTTTTGCTTCAATCCATCTGTATGACCTCTTGGGGTATTCTCAGTGACCAGTTGATGAGGATGAAACAGTGCAGATCTGGTTTGTAAATAGACTGCCTGGTATTCAATACCAGCTGTGACTACAGTGTTTACAGGTCCACTTAAGGGAGATGGCCCTGAAATACAGTGGCTATCCCTCCAGCAGCCAGAATTTCATTCAGCTAGTACATTTAACTGTACTTTGCATGGAAGAAGAGATACTCGAGGTAATGATATATGGAATGGCCATACAGTCAAGGATTTCAAAGAACAAAATTGGATGACTGGTGACAGAAGGTCTAGGGGAGAGTTATGAGGATGTATCTTTCGGAATTGGCAAAAAGTGTGATGATACGGTATTCTATGTAAATTCTCTCCAGAGGGCATTCACTATAGAGAAGGCCCTTAGTAATCTGGACAAGGTAATCTCATCAATCTCAGACTCTTTACCAGGCTTACCTGGTACTTGCTCAGTGGGCCAATGTACAAAGTGATAATGGGAGTAGGGACACAGAAACTATGAACAGATTCAATTATGTAGACTTCCTTCTTCTCCATGACTGATTTAACTACCACCACTGCTGAGTTCACAATTTTCCAATGCTGAGACCCTGATATGGCACCATTCCTGAGGGAAAGCAACCAAGCAAGTAGTGGCAGGCAGGTTAAATTTGACTCTTTCAACACGGAGGAGGCAGAAATCTATCCTATTGGGATGTGCCTTCCCTTTCTCTTCAATATTTTTGGAAGCTCCCTCAAGTATGGATTTAACAGAATGCCTTACCAATTACCTTGGTATTCCTTGCAACACTGCCTTCAACCAGGAAACTCCTTTTTATGGCAAGACAAACACAATTAGCTCAAATCTATGGAATGCATGGGTCATACCCCAAGTATCACCCTCCAGAATCAGCTGGCTATATGGAGTGGTGAAATGGCCTACCAAAGGAGTGGTTCATGTATGGTTGCCATTTGGGAGGAGTTTGGGTGTGTGTGTTCTACAGGATATGATATATGGCCAACGTCATCTCCTCCATAGCCAGAAAGCATGAGTCTGAGAACAAAGAGGTTAAGGTAGAGGTAGCCACTCTAATAACATCAAATAACCCATTTAAAGGCTTTTTACTCTGTGTCCTGAAACCTTCAGATTGGTGGTTTTGGAAACCTCAGTTCCCAAAAGAATGTTTTCTCCAGGTTTCAGAGATCTGGTCCTGTTGTATTGGAAGCTGAGAATACTCACTAGCTATTTTGGGCATGCAAGCTGCTAAACAAACAGGGACTGGCTTACAATTTTTCCAGACTACCAGAATGATTTGGAGTTGTTGCTATACATTGAGGATAAGAACTACGCTTGGAACTCAGGGGATTTACTGGGGCATATCTTTTGAAATATTTATCTAATAATTTTGGTTATTGAAAAACTATAGCAATATAAGAAAGACAGGATCACCAAAGACTCAGAATCTATAAAATTTGAGTCACCTATTAGATAAAGAACCTTATTTAGCCGATGTGCTAAAGAGAGTAAGAGGAAGAGGAAGATGTATTTGAATGGAAGAAGAAAAGTATAATGATCAATTTTGAGCTTTCTGGCAAATTAGAGAAGCAAAAACTATAGCAACTCTGTTTTATGTTCTATCTATTATGAAGAACATTAGGGATGGCTAGTATTTTAGGTTCTAGTTGAAAGCATGATTGAATTGGTATCAGCTCTTGGTGATGCAGTAGCTGGATGCCCCCTCTCCAACAGTGACTCCATTAAACTCTCTTGAATTACCCAATTTGAATATATCTATTTATATATCTGCAAAAATCATAACTTGGTATACTAAAATTGCAAAATGAGCACAGTGGCAGTTATAAGGACCATGTCTTTATTTATGAAGACAGATTACATAATATGCACACACAAAACCATGATATTAAAAACAACACAATTTCAACAAAAATAAGACGGATGTGTACGGTTATTTATTACATGAAGTCAAGGCAAAAATATATGTTCATCAAGATCTATTTGTTATATAATCTTTGGACAACTCAGTAATAATTTAACTCTGGCTAGAGTACATGACAAGTTAAAGGAAATGCCTGTAATGTCCTAAAAATATTTTTCAATAAAACTTTTCATAATAAAACACTGCTTTAAGATATAGTTTTGATAGCATAATTTTAAAATAAGACATAAAATGTTGTAGTTGGAAATAAGTGAATTCCTTTAACTCAAGGAGGAAAGAAAAATATATACTTAAAATATTTTGTTTCCATGTTTGCATTAATTTAATTTTTGTAACTGCCCCAAATTTAAGAGTTAATGTTTAAAATAGTTTTACACAATTCACATTCATGTTTAAAAACTCAGTACAGCCTTAAAGATGAAAAGGAAAAATGTAATACGAGAGATAATACAATAAGCATTATCTCACAACCTTAGCACTCTCCAATACGATTTGTCAATGTAGATTAAAATATCATTTCCATCATATCTTCATATTAAAATTAAAATTTAGTATGTCATTATGAACAGAAGAAACAAATAAAACTGGTTTGAGAGTATGCTGTATTAATTTTCCGTGTTTAACTTCTTGGTTATGAAAATTTATGCTAAAAGTCAAATGAGATTCATTTAGATTTCTGATCATTCTTTCTCTTTTATGTGTTATATTCTGGCATTTCTTAAAAACATTAAATTTATTTCAGATTTTTTTCTTTTATTCCCAAAAACTTGTCATATTCTAGATTTTTTTAATGATTTATGAAACACAGCAAAGTTTCAGAGTACCCAACGACTATAGTTTGAGAGCTAAAGATACAAGGAGAGTTAAAATTAGAATATAAAATACTCCAACGGCCAATTTTCTGAGGATATTTTCAAGTTCAAAAGAAACCATTTTATTTTCCACAGAAATCCCAGCCTGAGCACTGTATCAGTCAAAAAAAAATCAGTTTTCATTTTCTCTATAGTCACTCAAAACATAACTAATATTATAATGGATCTTCACTTATGCTGAATTAACCATAATGACTGCATTCTTAAAACTTTAAAATCATAGAAAATATATAACAGCCGCTTTCTTATGCTAATATATTGAAGTAAGATACTCTCCAGTTGACAGTGCTTCTTTTTGCCAAGCCTGAAAGTCTACAGATGAAAGACACATGCATCCTGATAGATTTATCAATTATCTAATGTATACCAATAACAATATTGTCTTGGTCATCACTAACTACATACCAAAGCCATGTTACTATCATCCAGTAGTACTCTTCTAAATTTTCCTGTTTTACTTTTCTTCTCAAGGAGTTGGTGACACTTACCAGAGTGGGTCCTGAGGTGTCCTGTGAGGGCGTCCCTTCTTCTACAGGCGTAGCTACAGAAAGGACATTTGAACGGCTTCTCTCCAGAGTGTAACTTTATGTGTCTCAGAAGGTTGCCCTTCTGAGTAAAAGAAGCTCCACACTGGTTACAGTGGAAGGGGCGTTCACCTGCAGTAAGGAGAAGAAATGGGAAGGTTCAACTAGGGTATGTGCAAGTGACTAATTTGCCATCCACTGTTAACCAAAGCCATTTCTCTATGCTAAAAATGTTCATCTCCCTCATAAGTCTTTTAAACATTTATCTTCCTAGAATTTGCTTTGCTAATATAGTTACCAAAGTCTCAAGTTTTACATCAAATGATCTTTTCCCTTCTATGTATAAATGTGACAGAAGTCCTATCATTGACTCATAAGAATAACAATAATAGCATTTACCATTGGTTGAACAACGAGGTGCTGTCACTTTACTGCCTTACACACAATTGTACGCTTTCCATAGAATATTTCAATCCTTTCTTACAATGACAATAATTAGGTAGTATTAATTTTAATTAACAAATGAAGAAATTAAAGTTCATAGATCAAAGTATTTTATTACACAGAACTAGAAAGTAGTCAAGGTGAGAAATGAACTTGGTCAGTTTGGCTACAAAATCTTGTTCTCTTTATTTTACCAAGCTATCTCTTTAAAATTGGCAGAAAAATTGAGCTGAAAGAGACCTTCAGTCTAACTCCCTCATTTAGCTGATGTGGAAAGGGGCAACTAAAAGGTACAGCAAGTGAACCCGCTTACAAAGCTCATTAGCACAAAGAAATCAAGTTTCTTGATTCTCCTGGTCACTAATAGTAAAAACTTTAGCAAAATTTCCAAATAAAATTATTCACCCAGACATTTCCTATATACCTCTTTCGTGACAATTATTGTTTGAAAGGAATCTTTTCTCCTCGTTTTTCTATTACTGATATTGCTATAAAGTTTTTAAGCCTCAATTCTAAGTTTGGTCTGTTGCCATCAACTGACTCACCAATGTCATCAAATATAAAAACATGTAGGCAATGAAGCAGTACAACTGGCACGTAGGATCAAATTGATAGCATTATCAAACCATAAAGAAAATGCTATTTTAAATTCACCTATCTCTAAATATATACACAAAATAAAACATAAATTCAAATATAAGTAAATAGTAAAAATGTATCATACTAAAGCTCTAAGTTTAGAATAAAAAGAACATTACAAAACAATTCCCTTTTGGTTGAACTGGACCATTTCTGTACCTGAGGCTAGATGATGATTGTAATTTTAATAGTTTTTCAAAAAGCTTACATTGAAATGTCATGTTTCCTGTATCTTTAACTGAAACACACATAATAATAGTGAATAATAAAAACTCAAGATCTTTTGGCCCTTTGACGTAATGCAAACTCAATGATTTCTTTAATAAATTAAAGAAAGCTAAGAGTTATAAAGAAGACAAACTATGGTCACTTTCTGGCAGCAGCTACTGCAAATTCTGTCATATAGATTTGTTTATAAAACCTAGATAAATTTTAAAATTGATAGATCAGGTACATCTCAAATTCTGTAGTACTTAGTGTTTTGGGAACTTAATGAGGTACATACCAAAAAGGTATAATCTGTGTCTGTGGTGGGGGTTAAGGTTTTTTCCTTAAGAAATCTGGAGCTCTTATGAGCTACATATATAAGAGGTCCTATATTGGTAATATTGGATTGAACAAAATTATCTATAATGTTAAAGTTCCCTTAAGTGGTATCTTCTTTAGTTTGATTAACCTGGTAAGATCTATATCTCCTCATATAAAGTCTTCCAACATAAGGTTTTAAAATAAATCAAATTTTGGCAGATCTTTTTTATTTTACACACAATATACAACTTAATTATTTGATTCTCTTTCCTAATGGAATCACAGGCTGCATCTTTTTATATCAAGAATTTTCCACTCTCTACCCCTGCCACAGAATTACATAGTATTAAAAGGAAAGACGGAGGCACTTCTTTCACAAATTAAGTTTTTAAAGAAAAAGGAAAATAGCAAATATATATTATACTTTTCACTCCAAATATTTGATTTTACTTTTAAAATCTGTCCATGTAAGGTTTCCCAAGCAAGTTGCAAATTCGTTCACAATAACTTTACAAAAGAGTTAAATTACTAAGTGTGGTGAACAATTTGAAATCATGTCTACCTTTAGATAATACTCCTGGTCGGTCGCAGTGGCTCACACCTGTAATTCCAGGACTTTGGGAGGCCAAGGCGGGGGGATCAAGAGGTCAGGAGTTCGAGACCAGACTGACCAACATAATGAAACCCCGTCTCTACTAAAAATACAAAAATTAGCCAGGCGTGGTGGCGGGTGCCTATAGTCCCAGCTACTCGGGAGGCTGAGGCAGTAGAATCGTATGAACCCGGGAGGCGGAGGTTGCAGTGAGCCAAGTTGCACCACTGCACTCCAGCCTGGGCGACAGAGCGAGACTTCATCTCAACAACAACAACAAAACAAAACAAACAAACAAAAAGAGATAATACTCCTATAGCATGCTGACTCAGATTTCCTTTAAACCTCCTACAATGTTTGGGTTGAAATATTTCAAAATCCCTAATTTAGAGTAGTTCATTATTCAAAAATAATGCTAGTCTAAAAATGAAACAATAGTATCTTTTTTAAAGGGAATTTTAAAATTCACCTAATTGAGTTTTAAGAGACTAATGACAGGGTAATTTAGTTTTTACATTTACAAAATACTACAGATATCTTCAAATCTTTTTAATAAGAAAGTACTTCTGAATTTATATGATCACCCCCAAATAGGGTAGAAGAAACAAAAGGTGGTCTAGGTATATCTGGAAATATTGTCCGGTTGCTCAGTGTGCAAGTCATACTATGGAAGCCTTTGGAAAGTTCCCATGGACATGGGAAGTAAAGAAGAACAAGGCATGATGAAGGTAACTAGTTTTCTTCCTTTTTCTGGTAAGAGAAAAGGGGCATTGAAAATAATACATTTTAATTTCAATAAGATAAGGCTTTGGGAGATATTTATTTGAATTGTAAGTTTTGATAGAAGCTTTTTGCATTTGGATATTAATTTTATGGCTTTCCTCATTTTATTTGCCTAACTCCTATTGATGTCTTGATTGTAAGAAAAGATAATTATCATTTCTAGAGTCCATTTGTTTTACTGTGCTCCAAACTAAAGTTAGTTGGAATCATAATGAAATCCTCAATGACAATACTGTTAGAAACAAGGATTAAAACAGAGGGTAATTTATGAGATTTCTAAAAGTACACATAGTTATATTCCAGGAATAATCCAAATATAGAAGTAATATCTATATCTGTCTAATAACAAATAAAAAGTGAATTGACTCAATTTTTGATAGTTATTTCTATAAAACATTAGCAGCCCTTTTTTTCAATGTCGTGGGGTATTTCCTGGCCTAGGCATTACAGAGATAAATGTAAAATTATCTGATAATTAAGTAAAGGGTTCAGTTAACTATCTTTTCTCTATGCAAATAGTACATATGCAAAAACTCCATACTGTCTATGTCACTTTAAAACAACGTATCTCAATTATTTCTTGTAAATAATTTGTTTTTAAATGGACTGCATCAATGGGTCCTTTCTGAGTCAGTTTAGAGATTGTCTGAAAAAAATATTAATCATGTTCTTCATATGTATATCAAAGCAAATTTTAAGAAAACCTCACAAATTTACTAACTACATTAATGGAGCAATCCAAGCTGAAAACATTAAGTAGTTTGTTATAACCGTAATGACTAATCTTTCCCCTGGTAGGCACAAAAATCTAGACTAATAAAACTGGATCCAGGAAAACAATTAAAATATGGTCATGTGTCCTTCATGTCCATATCTGAATCTGTTGTTTTGTTTTTATTATTAAATCCAATATACCAATCTACTGGTCCATTTTTATTTATTGACTGGGTGAGATTATATATTATTTTTGTTATGGAATATCTTATATTTCGATATTTTATGTACCTTCATAAACACCTATTTCTCGATCTGCATTTAAATATTCAATTAAAATGCAAATATATATGCATCAATTTGCTTTGGTGAATCAAAGACAGGGGGTGCTCCTATATTGGGTGGAACAACAACCTACAAATACGCAGAATCCCAAGCATCTGTTGAGTGCCTCTGAGCAAGAGGATGGCTGCATAAAGCTGCAATGTACAAAATATGGTGCTGAAAACTGAGTTACAAAGATGGGAGTAGATTAAGGAGAGGTAAAATTAAGGAAATTCTACATTTATAATGTCCAATCTATATGTGTTCATGCATGAATTGATTCACTATCCCTATTTTTTTTACTCTTCTTTCTATATTCCCAGTGAAGAGTGCCTGGACTATCCGATGACAATATTACCTGATTACTTACTAAAGTAGCAACATCAAATAAATAAAATGAAATCATTAATAAGACACTGCAATTGGTACTTTAGTAGAGTATGACAGAGAAAGAAGAAGAGCAGATTCAATCTGATGCTCCATGATGTTGTAATGAAGTGGGTGGTTCTCCATCATTTTTCACTATCAATTTTATATTAGAGGCCAGGTGCGGTGGCTCACACCTGTAATCCCAGCACTTGGGAGGTCAAGGTGGGTGGATCACCTGAGGTCAGGAGTTCAAGACCAGCCCGATCAACATGGTGAAACCCCGTCTCTACTAAAAATACAAAAATTGGCTGGGCACAGTGGTGGGCACCTGTAATCCCAGCTACTTGGGAGGCTGAGGCAGAAGGATCGCTTGAACACGGGATGCGGAGGTTGCAGTGATCTGAGATCGCACTACTGCACTCCAGCCTGGGCGACAGAGCAAGACTCCACCTCAAAAAAAAAAAAAAAAAAAAAAAAAAAATTACACTAGATATTCTATGAACTAAAAACACTAAAAAATATGTTTCTCAAAGGCATTATAAGGTTTTAAGACAGTGCCTTTAATATTAGAGATAAACAACTGGTAAGAGTGGGAAGTTCTAAAATGCAGGCTAGTTCACGGTATTAAGGAGAAAACATTTGGCGAATGACTAGATTCTGACTACATTTTTCTCAATCTAGTTTAAATTAAAGAAATGCAAATAGACTTTCTAGTCTTAAAATGGTACTAAAGTGGTGTTGAAAATGGCAGGACACAATCAGATGTATAAACTGGATCATCAGAAATATGTTTAAGTGTCTAGTTTAAAGATATCCTATTCACAATTTCAAAGTTGACAAAGCATGACAGATATCACAGTTTCTCCGTAAATGGCTATTAACTTTAAGAAAAATCTAGATCTGAAGAAAGTGTAATAATTTGCACAATACTCCAATAAACACTGATTGACAAAAAAGATAGTGTTGCAAGTGTACTTTAACATACTCCTTGCTGTTATTAGTTGAGTGAGTCTCGTATTCCTAGGATTTGTGGAAATCTGTATAACTGTTTATAAACCTTATTATGCCAATTAGATTATTTTCAAAAATAAAATAATTCAACTCTACCACTCTAGTAAATATCAAAAGGACAGTAGAGTAGGTATATAATTATTATTGTATTTACAAATTAACAATCTTCATGAATATTATTGTATCACATTGAATCACTGATTAACCTAAATTTTCTAAAAACTGTACTCTGGTTCTCTGAATGTTCTTAATTCAGAACATAAAAGATTAATTAAAAATCTTTTAAATACTGTTTTTAGTTTATTTTTTAGCTTAAAATTTAACATTGCATGCAACTTAACTGAAAAACCATTAGACTGACTGTTTTGTTTGTATTTTACTAGATAGGAGAAGTTACACATTTGAATGAGTATTATCTTCCTTAATATAATCACTCTTACATAATGAATATATTATAACTTTGTGAAACTTGTTTTTAGAAGTGTCGTTAGAATTAGCTCATAAGCATAGATGAAAAGTAGATTTTATAGGCTTTTCCCTTTTCTTTTCATAAAGTAGATACCAAGCTTGATCTTTCAGCCTTTTCTAAGATACTTTTAAAAATTAAAGAAAAAAAAATACACTAGTAATATAAATATCTTTAAAACATGGTGCTGTTTAAAAAGGAGATTAAAAAAATCGAAAAGCAAAATGTAATTGACTATATGATTGGAATAAGTAAATATATTCTAAAGCTGATGATTTTGATTATGATAACACTGATTTTAATGTATAACTTCTCACTGTAATGTTTAAAATATCAGTCTTAGTTTACAGTTATACCTTATAATAAATTATTGGTATACTGACATACCAAGCAATAGTGTGTCTGAACAAAACCAATATGGGCATCAGAAAACCCTGGTTCTAGCTTCAGCAATGCCTTTACCTACATAAGGGATAATGGACAAATCACTTGACTTTCTTCATGTGTATTATGAAGGGTTCAAATTAATAAAGACTTTGACCTACCTTGTATCTTTAATGCTTTAAGCATGTAATTATTAAACTATTTAGAAATAAAACTTTTAAATAAATTTATTGTGATTTATATTTCTTCCGAGTGTTTTTTAAAACTCTGAGAATATTAGTTATTAATATTTTACTGTATACTACTACTTTGCATTATAGTGAAATCCATCACTACCATTAAACCAATTTTCACATGAACTTGAAACTTCTTTGGTTAAGAGTCAATGATCCTCCTAGCTTACCACTTACTATCTCATGTCTGTTGGTTTTTAAAAAAAAAAAATTGGCAAATGGTTTAAAAAGATTTAAGTAAGGCCTTCTCATTTGGTTAGTTTTCATGAAAAACTTTTCACCTCTCAAATGTTTAAAAATATAGTATGAATTAATCTGAGGGCTTTTTCCTTACTCTATGCCAGAATTACATATTCCAACCTACACACCAGCCACTATTTGTCATATTCAATCCTATATATATCCTTGCAGGAGTTATAACCAACAATTACAGAAAGATGGTAGCATCCCTGAACTACAAAAGCACCTGCCTGCTAGTGAGACCTGTGGTAGGCAGAGATTGATTAGAAATTGTATTCCAAGGAGTTAACTGAATAAAGTGAAAATTATTCACTTATATAAATGCATGAGTGCCATTTTGTAGTATAAACTCTTATCTAGCAAACTATATTACCTGCCCATGGGTATGGTAAAATATGTATAGAAATACAAAAAAATTAAGTTACACAATGAAATTCTCCTATACCTTTTGAACCCTTATCATATTATTGCTATATTAAGAACTGTGGAAACTGAATCCCAAACTTCTTTTCTGATATGCTATTCAGATTTGAAGGCTGGAAGTCAAGACCCAGGCTACTCTCTGTTTTTCTGCAATCCAATACTAGCAGAATTCTGAAAAGGTAGTTTTCACCACTGCCACCCCTGAATAAAAAGGAAAGAGAATAGATGTCAGGTAATATCAACATCAGATGTCACAGGCAGTCATCAGGTTATTCTTTCAGCTGCTTACCAGTGTGACTCCTTTTATGTACCATAAGCACATTGGGCCCAATGCAAACCATGCCACAGACGTCACATTTCAGTTTACCATTCGGAAGCCGGATTCCTCCCTCGCCTTGAAGCTCCTGGACTTTCCTGTTGTCAGCCACCTCGCTGCTCTCAATTAGGGGTTCTTCTAGGCTGCTACCCTCATCATGGCCCCTGATCTCATCTTCACGGCTCAGGGGTTTCCTGTCACACTCTTCATCACTCTGCATTTCTAGTTTTACTGAGTTTGCTGTAATTTGAAAAGAAGAAAATACATTTTAAATACATGTTATGTAATATCACCTACATCTCTTTTCCACTCATTGCCATTCTACTAAATGGGCGAAAATGATATATAAAGTAGAATAGGGTTCATCATCAAATGCCATGTTAATACATACTGTGTTCTATGATATTTTAGTGAAATGTCATGGAAGTGAAGATAGCTCAGGAAAACTCTAGGTAAACAGAATGACTCCTTATTTCTGCATACATTTGTTTCTTTAGCTTAGACATTTGCTTTTTAACAAGTTTTTTAATAATCCTGGTATTGGCTTTTGAGTCTGTCACTAAGGCTACTAAGACTGAGATAGGATTATGGAAGAAACAAGATTAAATATTGCTTAACACAGTGAACTATGCCTCCTCTTAATTTAATGATCATTATATGTACTTCATATTCTCTGTTTCTCATCAGAGTACTTGTATAAACCTGCTTCTGAACACAGCAAGAGAAACAATTCAGGAACTTAATCCAGCAAATGTCTTTGACATATGAAGATACACTGTCAAGGCAAATGTTCTAAAATCAGACTAAACACATATATTCAGTTTAGAGCTATAGAAATGTAGTACACAGATCTCACACGCTCTTAAGTTACTCCGCTTGTTTTTTCTATCTAAAAAATTACCTATGGAACATGCTTGAAAATCAAAGTATTCCAACTCTAATCTATGCACACCAAAAAGCAGCTAATCACAGGAATGGCATAGCATGCATGTACACACTTGCCACTGTTAAGAAATTTAATGCGTTCTGTTTGCTGTTTTTGGATCATCCCACAGAAAAGTTGGAATTTTGTTAGCACAGCCTTCATTCTGGATTGCTGACAGTCTTTTCATAAAGCAGAAACGAGGTTTAAGTGAGTATCAGTTTTTTATCCAGTAATATTGAAAATTTCTTAAGAAGTCATATCAAAGTTACTGAGCAAAACAACTTATTTGGTACTACTTGAGTAGAGGAAATATTTTCATAAAAAGGAAGTAAGTTATTTTCACTGCCATTGTTTTCTTAGAGAAACCACACAGTCTGTGATTTGTCATTAGTACTTATCACAAGAGGGTGCACTATCAAAATGGCTCTGTGGCAGAAGAGTACTGGCATTATAATCTTGAACTAATTATTTAAACTGAGTCTCATGTTTGCAAAGTAGACATGAATTCAGATAACTGAATAAAGTTCGAGCAGAACAGTTTAGGTATTAAGAGTGAGGACAGCGAGGAACTTAGGTTTAATTTCACCATGTCCTTTATAAAATGGGGATGATAATGGTACCTACTTCCTATGGTTGCTGTGGCATTAAATGAGTAAGTACAGGAAATGCGCTTATCTTTTATTTTTTTCTGGACATATTTTTTTCTGTGTTCTATTTCATAAGGTTTTTGTGAAGCTCTATCAACTTATAGTATATAAACCACTCTGAGATCTACAAAGTGATATGCATCCTTCCAGGACCCATTTCTAACCGAGTACCAACTATATTGAGTTTTACCCTACTTACAAATTGGTACTGCCTTACTGGTTTTTAAAAAGAGTTGGGACAGTATTGTATCCATCTTTATATTGCCAGCATGCTCAAGAATGTTGTGGTATATAGGAGATGTTGAAGTAGTATTTACTGAGATGTTCTACTAACTTAAGAGTTTTATTGCTTTAAACTGGCTTTGTATGTTTAAAGAACCCATAAACATGGCAAAGAAAAAACAAAAAACATAAAGAATAAAAATTAAAAATTAAGTTCTTTTGTAATCAAGCTCACTATCTTTCAGGCCCTCTCTCAAAAGCAACCAGTACCATAAGTTTCAAATTCCAAATAGTCTGAATCCATTTTATAAATGTAGTGTAATTTGTTCGTCCAGTTCATCATTGGAAATTCAAAATTATTTCTTGCTTCTTTCTATTACAGACATTCTTTTACAATACCACATAGTTCTGCTAATCTGACAGATTAAAACTGGTATTTTACTACGGTTTTTAAAAAGCATTTTAAAATTATGCGTGAAGTTAGACATCTTTTTCTATGTTGAAATGTTCTGTATTTTTTCTCAGAATTGTTTATCAAAGTTGTCTGCCCATTTTTCTATTAGGTTATCAGTCTTTTCTCACTGAATTTAAATGCTCTTTATATACTAAGGAACTTAGCCCTGTGTTTATGATGTGTTTTGCAAAAATTTTGGTTTATCTCTTTACTTAAGGGCATTTTTTTGGCATATATGCTAATTTCACATGTTGAATTGTTAAAGCCTTCAGTTATGGCTCTTGGATTCTATATCTTGCATCAATAGGTTTTTCCATAATCTAAGTAATTCTTCCATGATATTTTTTCTGGTAAGGGAGACTTTTAAAATCAATGTAAAATGCTTTTGGTTATCCCATATAATGCTATATTCCATTCACAATTGTCATTTAAAATTAAACTTAAGAAGAAAGAAAATCATCGAAAAGTGTAACTTTATACAGCATGACTTTATACCACCTAGTGTGCATAAAGTTTATCAGAATTCCATTTCAGGAATGAAGAAATACATAACTGAAAGTGTAGTTTTAGAACCTGAAACTATGAGTCTATTAAATTTCAAAATAGCTCAGAATTATGAAGAATATGACTGACATTACACTACTAAATTATCTTTTTACCTACTGAGATTAAAAGTTAACATGAAACAGATAAAATGTGATTTTTAAAAGTATGAGATTATAAATATAGTTAGAAGTTTTTCTCTATAGAAGAATATACTTCAAATAAACACAGAAAAAATGTATATTTTGCTAAAACCTAAATAGACAAGAAATAGTAAGCTGTAGTAATCTCTTCTCTAACAACACTATAAAGAAATATATGTTTATAATATATGAATGTATACAATTTTGCTGTACTGATAGAGTAAATCAATAAAGTCCAACACATTTTAATATACATACGTCATAGATTAAATTTAGCATTTACATGGTGTGTATATAGAAACAAAATCCCAGTGTAACTAACTAATCTTTAACCCATCTCACTACAATTAGGTTGAAACTCTAGAATAAAAAGCAATTATTCTTTGAATCTTAACTATTAAATAGAAAAGTTTTCTCCACTCATAGAAACTCTCCCATGGTTTATTTTCACTATTTAAGATGTTTTCAATTAATGTAGAACACCTAATATTTTAATTTATTAATGATTAAATGTAAGTAGTAAACTTAAGTGTACTCTAAATTATAACTTATATATTAAGACTTTTGTTATATTTGTAGCTATGCTATATGATGCTACAACTATTGAATTACAGCTATTAACCACTGTACAATAATATTCAGAGTCCTTTAGTTTTCAAATATTTGAAATTAGACTTACATGAAATTTCTTTTACAATTTGGTAACACAAAGACATTCTCATAAATGGGTTATAAAGATGAAAACTTGTTCATTTGAGTAAAATGAAATCTCACTGTTACAATTCTCAATACCAAGAGTTATTTTTCAAGCTTGTTTCTCTGATATGAAATAAAGAATGTAAAAGTTGGGCATATTTGTGGAAATGTACACACGTTATCATATGCTAATAAACAATAATGACTTAAGTTAAAAAGAATTTTGCCAGAACAAATTGTTAGCAATGAAAAAGGGATATGAAATAAGATTTTAGTTTTGATGATAAAGATGTTTCTTATACTTCATTTGTAATGGCACTTCCATTTAGCATTTATATTTATAACTGTTATATCCATATTTTAGTAGACTCAGGTTTGTGAACACACGGCAAGAATAAGTTAATAGAAAAAAACTGTTACGATCAAGTTTATGTAGAAAAAGCTTTGAATATATTTCAGGATAAAAAGTGCCACATATTTTTCCAAAAAAAAAAAGCTTCAGGATATAAATATTCTTATGAATTCAAGCTTTTCCCCTCTTCTTCTTTATGCTTTCAAAATATAATTATAAACACTAGAATGTAATCTTGATGCCATAAAAACAACTAGTTTAATCAATTCCATTTACAAATAACAAGAAGTAAAGACACTTGTACAGATACTCTCTTTTTTAAAGTGACTTTCAAGCCAAACAATTTTCAATTACAAAAGTTTCTTCAGTAACCATTCTAGGCTCTCTACAATCAAAGGTTTCACAATAGTCCTTGCTTCCAGATACATAATAGTGAATGGACAGTTACACTAGACTTGCCTTTAATTCACTAATATGGTAATAAAAGGATAACTGAATCCTTTACACAGGTAAACAAGTATAGATCATTGCGGAAGAAAAGGTAGAATATAAAACCAAATGGGGCAAAATCATGTTATTTTGTGAAGCTATTAAAAACAAATTAATTTAATCCAATCAGTGCTATGATGGACATTTTCTTTGCCACCACTGTACTTGAAAAAGTTAAAAAAAAAAAAAATCAAATCCAAATTTTACTCACATAAGAATGAAAAGGATAATAAAATGCACAACAGTCATTACATACATTTGTAGACCTTTACGTTCATTCCTAGAACTCATCTACCTTTGCCAATAAGGAACAAAGATAGCACTGAATTCTCTTTAAAAATCATTAAACCAGTAAATATTTATTAAGTATCTACTACTTGCCTAATATTCTGTCAGCAATGATAGTAAATGTTTAAAGCCTAAAGCAAAAAAGTAGTATTAACTTAAATAAGAAACCCATATTAACAGAAGAGTATGTACTCCAAAAATGGCCATAAAAGAGTTCATGAGTAAGAATACAAGAAATATTTTACTAACATATGTAATTTGGTTACATAATAAATCTATTGAACTGAACAAGATGTAAATGTGAAAAGGCACTTATTTATAACTTGGACATTTTACTTTACTACTTTTTACGCTATAACTTCACAAAGTCACCCATCTGTGCAAGACAGCATATGATTTTGCAGTCTGGCAATTTATTTCTTTAATTATATGAATTCTCAATTTTTAAAAATTTTAAGAAAGAGATCACTTTATCTGCATGATAAGTATATTAATTTTGATTTTTCAAATTAAGATAATAAATTCTGCCCTCATCATTAGAATTTGATTTTCACAAATAATGCTATAATTTTTAAATGTCAAGTTCTGGAAACACCATACATAGTAATCAGAACTGAAAATATCAGTAAGACTTTTTTAATATACATATTAAACTTTCTACAACTTAAAACTTTATTATTAATATGACTGGATTCTACTAATCTACAAACAAGTTAGTCAAGTTTCCTAACCAGGAAAATAACACAGAGGGATCATGGTTTATTTTCTCTACTTAAAGTGATATATTTATTGATCTGATAGAGTATAAAATAAGCTTTCTAGTTTAATTTCTACGGAATTAGTGACTTACATTTGTTTAGTTGCCAAAGTGTGTATTTTAATTTTAATTTTTAATTTTTTAAGGAAGTAAATATTATGGGAATTAAAGAAATATTTTTTTCACAATGTGGAATAGAAGATAGTAAAATAACATTCTTACTTATCAAATGAAAAAAAAATGTATTTCAGGTGTGATGTGTAAGTGGACTTTTTATATGCTTGGTTTCTGTTCCCTGAGAATTGAAGTGGGCACTTAAGGGATTTTATAACTTACAAGCATGAATGTTTCCCAATCTATGCCAGACACTTGAAATGGTGTTACGTACACCAATGAAACCAATATGGCTATCTAATAATTTATTGAAGTTGCTTCTGCACTAATATAACTCTCTCCCATTTAAACTTTCTAAACAGAAACACCAAACATTATTAAATCCACATTAATATCCCAACAGCTGTTCAAATAATGTGTTAGGAAAACAAACTGCCTTCAAAACGGTGATGTAAAGCCCAATTATTTACTAAGAATTTACCAACAGTCTAAACAATTAAAGTAAAATCACATCACAACAAAGCTATATGCAATCATTTTTTAATATCCTCAGCAAAATTTCACACAATATATTTGTTCCTTTTGACTGCGGATAGGGAAGTGGATGAGTCTTGAAAAACAGCTTCTTCACAACATCCTTAAAGAATTCGTTTTAGAAATGGTTGGACATGTCCAGACACTGGTGTCACTAAGCTGCAGTTGAGCCACTTCTGGGTAGCATTCTAAATCTGTTTATCACATCACTTCACTTTTCTCTCCGTTCTCTTTCTTCTCTGTTCAATATAGCTATATTATGTATTTCTTAAACCCACTGGAGTTACTCCAGATCAAGACAGTACTGATTTCTGAAATACTGTTATTATTCCAACAATAGTGTAGTAAAGTTTCCCTGCACCTAAAGGCGAAAAACCAGGGTCTCTGCCACCTCTTCTGCCGTTTAACTTGTTATGGGACCTTGGGGTATTTGTTTATCCTGACACAGCCACTAGTACCATCTAAACTATGGGGGGAAGTAACACTTGATATTCCTGAAAACAGCAGGCTAGATAAAATAATCTCTGGTAGACTACAGATTTAGAATCCTTTTAATGATAATAGTAACAATAATGATAATAATAATAGAAAAATAAGACAGTTTTTATGATTTATAAAATACTGACAAATTCTTTTTTGATCCTCAAAATGACTGCATTGTAGGAAGGGCAGCCACAGATAAACACTGAAGCATGATTGTTAAGTGGCTATTGAAAGGATACAAGTTAGTAAATGTGAACCTGACAGTAACTCAAGATCTTTTGACTCATAGCCTATCCATCCTTCTATGACATGATACTGGCTCTCCAATGAAACAAGTAACTGACATTAGTATTATATTCAGGACAAAAATCAGTCATAGGCAAACAGTTCTTTTGGTAGCTCTAAAACTATATCCACCAGTTGAAGAGGATACCAGAAATTTAAGTCCAGAATAGTCAGATAAAGAAATGTTAAGTTTTCATAAACCAAACTATTGAATTACGACTTTCTATCAAAACTGGGATGCATATCTCACTCAAAACAACTACCTCCTAATTTTAAAATTTGCTTTGGTGTTGTCAAGGGTATGTCTATGCAGTACACCTAGTTGCTGAAGAATCTGTTAATATTCAATCTTTTCCTCCTCCTCTCTATTTTTTAACATTAATTTCTATATTCCTTGTCATGCTATGACTTATCAGTGGTAGGTCAAGGCAGCAATTTGAGCAGTAAGTCAGTATTATCAATTTTAATCTCTAAACCAATAGTTTATGAAGGATAGCATTTCAGGATTTCCTTTGTGGTCATGTTTGACAGTCTTGTGTCAACTACTGATAGAACGATAATAAAGACCAAAAACTTTCCTCCCTACTTTCATGGAAAAAAAAATTGTAAAAGAATGGAGAGCAAAATATCTAACTTCCTGATGATCCTCCACAATGCATGAAATCTTATATAGCATGCACATCATCGAAACACACACCTTTATTACCTAGCACAGTAGCACCATTGTGGCCCACAGATAGAGTTTCTATTTTTTGGCAGACAACTAGTTTATGAGAACTACACAATGCAGAGAAAATAAACCTACTTTAAATAGAAATGCCTCAGCCAAACAGCAGTTTATTCCTTTATCCAATGAATGATTTCATTTGCCAAGTCCTAAAGGTTCAATATCTTCTGTGTCTTGCATATCCAACTGTTTTTGCATCTTCTTGGGCAATACAACTACTTTAAGATCCCCATGACTTCTCACCTGGAACAATATCAAAAACTTTCTAACTGGTCTCTTTTCTTCAAACTTTTGCCACACTCTTCTCCCCCAATTCATCTATATTCAATTGTTAGATTAATCTTTCTATTGCAGAGTTCATATTACTCTTCTAAATGTCTTCAAGGACTGCCTACTGCCTACACATTAAATACAAAGGCACTGGTGTGGAATTTAAGGACATCCAAAGTGTAGTCCCATTATATCCCTCAGCCATATGTCCTATGAGTCTTTTAGTTACTCATACCTTTTCCAGCCAAACCACTGTCCTCAGTCTTTGTGAAGCACATTTATACATCTCTACTTACTGGTTTTTGTTTTTGATTTTGCTTTTTTCCCCAAGCATCTGCTTTTATTTTCTGGGATACTTCCCCTATTTCTATAAAAATTAGCACATCATTAAAGGATCACTTATCTGTTACCTTTTTTCATGACTGTTTTCTGAGCAAAAAGTTCTTCTCCTATGAAACTTACGTCACTTTACATTTCAGTGATTTCATCCGAACATTTGCCTTACCTCTACACTGCATACACTGTAAGGTCCTTGAAAGGTAATATTGCCTTTATCCATAGTTGTAAAATCATCCTATCCTTACATATATGAAGCACCCAATATGTATTTATTGAACCAGTGCTGCCGATTTACGTATGATATTTCTCTTTTTAAATTATGGAGACTTCACATAAATCAAACATGTGTGATGAATAAATATAACAACACAGATTTAGGTTTTAAACACAAATCACCAATATCAACATAATATTAATTAAAGAACCAGTAATGACAGGAAAGAATTTAGGTGCATTTTATATATATATATATATATCTCAACTGAATAAATTACAAGAGCCACTCTATGAAGTACGTAATTTTATCTTCATTTTACTCAAAATCAGTGAAGTAACATATTCAATGGGTATAAATATTCAGAGTCAGAGCTGTGACTAGAACTCAGAACTGATGACCAAATTCTTGCTATTTCCCTATGACGCCAAAAGCACAGTAGCTAGTAGTAGTTAGTAAAGAAAAAAACAGATGTCGGTATGTTAAAGAATACCTTTGAATCAGTGTATACAATCTGATATGTTTTTTATTCTACAGTGGAATACAGGTGTAGTAGATTGCCAGTCTGAGGTAAAGAGAAATTTGTCTGAGTAAGTCTGTTTTGGAAGAAGACCAACTTATACTGCCAAATTTCCTGAGCGTGGATTTTATTTCATATAAGAGCAATCTACTTTGAACTGGCGTTTGGCAACCATCTGCTTAACATAACTGTGGGAGGCTTGTGAAGCAAATTACATTGTGAAATTATCTCTTTAATAAGAGAAGTACAAAATTCTTAACCTAACTTCTGTAAGAAGTAAAATAATTACTACAAGATCCAGCTGAGTGGGTATGTTCCCAAAGGGACCCGCAAGGATTCCCAGAGGTCACTAAGGACGCTTAAACGAGGTCAGAAGGCAAGGCTGCTGGCAGCTAAACAGAAAGAGATAAGGAATGGAGCAGGGTTTCTATCACTGGGCAACGGCAACAGAGGGAGGAGCCAAAGCAGTGCAACACACTTCAGCAGCTTTACTGGGTCTCTGAAGTGAAGCAACAGGGGAATCCAACAGCTTTCCATACCCCAGGTTCAAATATCCTTGGGTCATACACATTGAGATCAAGGCTACAAAATTTCTTTCCCTGCTGTTCTTCCATAAACACTGTACTATTGGTCTGAGTCAAACAAACGGAGTCTGCATTTGGCCCTGAGATGCAGGATTGGCCAGTTAGAAATTAATAACCAATAAGATCTATCAAGTAGTGAGAAAGAGAAAACTTGTGGTGATTAAGGGCAATTAAAGCAAATTTTGACAGATCAGTACCAGATACTTATTTTCCACAACGTAGCAGCAGCAGTTTTTGTTGTCGTTGTTGTTCTTTACCGTGCTCATACCTAGCTTCCTACTCCTAATGAATGAATGAACATTTTAAGTAGGATTATAGAATGCATATAATTAAAGGCAAAAACATTTACAAAGCAGCAATCCTATGAAGTATTTAAATCATGGAAATACCAGATTATAACATCTGTGTTTAAATGCTTACATATACAAATGTTAGGAAGTCACTTGCTGGCTCCCTGCTTCCTACTGTATAAAGTGAAGATAATATCCTGTACATTAAAACTGTGAAGACTGGAAAAGCATGAAATCACTTAAAGCAAGCAACATAGCCCTGTGGTTAAAGAGCAAGGGCTCTAGGTCCACTGCCCTGAAGTTTAAGGCCAGGTTCTTTTACTTATACATGACCTTAGGAAACCTAAGTTTCAATTTTCACATCTATAAAATCAAAATAATGACAGCAGCTGCCTCCTAGGGTTGTCCTGAGTATTAAATAAAATTGTATAAACAATACACTTGGAACTTTTTGCTTCTTATTAATATATCTATATGAAAGCATTTCATAAGTATCAACATCAAACAAACATAAATCTGGGGTTATGTTTACTACATGGAAGTACAGGGAAGATGCAGAAGGCTTTATGAAGGAAAAGGCACGTAAAATAGTACTAATAAGTTGGATATAACTTATATAGAAGGAGAACTAGCCAGCACTCAAGATAGCGGCAAGCACGAAGAGAGGAAAAAGGCATGAGTACATGTTGGTTGTGAATGACATCATTTTTTCCAGAATGGATACAATCATTGGATAATATATAATAGAACATATTCTAAAACCACAGAACATTTAAAATTGAGTAAAGCACAAGAGAATTAATGCTTGAATGGCAACAAGACAGATATATTCCCTGCTTTTATGGCACTAGTGAAAGGTATGCATATAGATATATATGTCTATCTTTTTATATATAGAGGCAACTATGCACTGTAAAATATTTTGATGAGAAATACAAGGACTCATAAGCCTCACACCACCACATCAGAATATTCAGCTACTATAAAACCTCAGTGCAAAATATAGAGCATAAAAAAATCAAGAAATATTCTCACAAGATCACTAACTCAAAAAGATAACTTCTCATTGTAAGTAGTTACTTTAAGCATGCCATCCTTGTATTTGTGAACTGAAGTCTTGAGTATTCAATGAGTTATCTGTCTCCATTTCTAAATGACCATCTAAACAGCTTTCTAAAACTCATAACTAAAGTATGTGAAACATATTAAAGTGATGACTATGCACCATAGAAAGCAAAGTAGACATATAAGGTATAGTTGAAGAGCATATAAATGGCTTGCTTTTAACACTTGTGTATGTATGGTATTACATTAATCAGATGTAAGAGAGTTCCTTATCCATTTAAAAAATACTTCTTTTAGAATACTTGATGTTTTCTGGTCAGGTAAGTAGATCAAAATTTATACAAACTGGGTTTTATTTCTTCTATTAACTGGTGATTTAGCACTGAAGATCACATCTATGTCACCTGGAATTGTACAAGTTACCTTCTAAGAGGCTTAGCTTCCTTTTCTGTGAAATAAAGGTAATGCTACTGATTTGTGCAGGTAAAATGCTTAAAAGCCTACCTGCCTGAGGTTAAGGATCTTAAGATCCCTTCAGTCTACGGTAATCTACGATTACAGAATACAACCAGATTATTCTTTAAGCTTTACATAAATAACTATTTGTGTAATTGGTAACAGTTATTGGTCACTATTATAAGTAATAGTATAAATTTATTTATACAAAATCTGTTCCTAGGTTTGGGGTTTGGGTAAAGATCTACCTTTCAGATCATATATTTGAAACCTCTGTGCATGCCTAATTTTATGTGTTCAGGTGTTTCTGAGGGTCACAGGTAAGAGCATGTTTAAATGTGAATGTACATTTATACATATGCATAGTAATATACTGGACACCTAGTTGGTATGTGTGCAGGATGTTCTTTATTAAGCAATAAATGTTAGCTACTTAAGCAAAAGATAGTGCAATGTGATAAATGTGCCATCCCATGTGTTTCCTTCAGTTGGATGTTGGCTAGCATCCAGGAGGGAGGAGAAAAAAAAAAAACACATACTCAAAACTTTAAAAAGAAAAAAGAAGTGCTACAACCTTCACAAAAAGCATAAAGTCCTTGACTCAAATAATGTTAGGAAGACTCTTTTGAGTTTTTCTTTTTTTTCTACTTTGTCCCCGTCAGGATGTGAACCCTGCCATTATGTATGGCTTGCGGCTGTTTGCGAGTTTCCTCCCCATCTGGGACTAAGAGGCAAATTGCAGGTTTCCAGGGAGGGGAATGCTGTTACAGTAGGGATCACCTCAGCACTTCACATGGATTGTGCCAAGCCCAGTGATACCAGCTACCTTGCTCCCTGGGACAAGCCAGCCACCAGGTTTTGTACTCTTTGTTACTGAAAATATGTAAGGCATTAGTTTCAGAAGCCTAAAGTCTTCCTTTTCTTAAAGGCTATAAACATACGAATAACCATTAAAAGTTATTTTAATCTTCCACCTTTAAAATGAATGCAATTATTTCAGGAGCACAAGAATGCCCGAATCTAGCTTTTTGTCACTCTCATCTTCCAAAGCCCACTGTCTTCTTTCACGTTCCTAGCAGGTTGCCTTTGTTCAAGGCAGCACATGCTTACTAAAAGCACCTCTCATTCCATGGAAACTGTCAGCAATTACCGCAATGAACTTTAAATCTTTTTCCTCTAACTACTGTAGTATTCTAGAAATAATGATACAACTTCTCACTGCTTTAAAATGTCAAGCTGACCACTCAGAAATTCAAGCTATGTTTCTCCAGGAAGGTCCAAATGATAAGACATTTTATGTGCCTTCCATTTTATCTCCTGTTCCATTACTACACTGCCTAACACCTTCACAGTATAGCAACACCTCCTGGGACAAGCTGAAACCTAAATGAAACACAAAAGCTGCAACCTGAACAAAGTTAGCAATATGTTTTTGGCAACAGCAAGCTGTTTTTGTCTTTTCTTTCCTTGATCTAACACTATCAGTTGAATTAATTTTATTTTCTTCCTCATAGTGCTATTTCTAAGTAGATTAAATCTATTGCATGACTAATTTACCTAGTGGCAAGGTAGCCTGCCTTTAAATGTGCAATATTTTTAACAATAAACACCTAGCATACTCCATTATTTTCATGCATTTTGAGATTAAATTTATATTCAAATATCTGGTTTGACTTTTATACTCAGAGGAAAAAAAATACCTTTCAGAAAGTTGAACTAACTTCCTTAAACTCAGGAAGCTTTAAACTTCCAGCTGACAGAAGAATTATCAATTTACAAGGTTAATATGAATACCATAAAATCCTGATAGTTTTTCAAATAATATGGAAAACACAGGACATATTTTAACTATGCTTAATTATGGGAAAGAGACATCCATTATTAAGAAAGAGATCAAGTAAGTCTTAAATGGCATTATCTTTAACTACATAACAGAAAATTAAATTAAGGAATAGAATCCTGAAGAATAGCTTTTGCAGACAGAAAATTTAGCTTCTTCCTTCACATATTAAAACTCCTGTTACGACTACATCTAATATAAAAAGAATGTGGACTTGGGAACTCACTGGATTGTATTCCAGGATCAGGGAATTCACTGATTTTCAGGATACCCTCTTCCCATCATCACTTTCCCATAATAACAGAAAAACAAATAAGCAAATCAATTTATCAAATACCAATTTATAGAGTATAGTATACACACTAAACGCTGCTAAGTATTGTAGCTACAGGACTAGACAAGACAGGCACGACTTATAGTCTGGTTGGGGATAGAGGCAATCCTAACAATGTAAGCAGTTCTCAGACAAGGACAGTACAGAATGCCAGATGGGAGCACGGTCTCAGTGCAAAACACAGTGTTTGAGGGGAACTAAAAGGAAGAGACAGTAGAGTCAACGACGGTGTCCAGGTCTCTCAAAATAATACTGCTGGAAAAGAAAGGCTTAAGGTCCTTAAAGGTTAAAATCCAGGGCCAATGGGACCACAGGAATTTATTATTCTGGGGGCTAGTTTTGTGAAATTGGTAGTAATGGAAGGAACAAATGAACAGAGGGAAAAGTACTAACATTTAGTGAAGGTGCATTTAGTTGGGCATCCTTCAACATTAGCCATTTAATTACCAAACAAATCTTTCCAGAAAGTAATAGTTTCATTTTATACAAAAGGAAGCTAAGGATCAAGACCACATCACAATGTTGAATAATACTGTGTGTCTGAACCAGTCAAACACCCTCATAATGTATATCATTGGCTATAAAGGAAACCAAGTTGGGGGAAAATGCTTCTACAAATATGGGAATTCAAAGTCTTTTTCCATTAATGGGGCCATTTATATTTTACTAGATATTATACAAACAAATATTTATTAGTAACTGATATCTGAATATTACGGAATAAAAATATACAACATTAAAAAACACAAGCTCATTTACTAAGTAATATGCAAACGAGTGAAATGCAACAAAATAAATAGAAAAGTGCAAAGAATCTGCAGAGAAAAGGGAATGGAATGCAATGAGTGAGTCTAACAACTGGGCTTTTTACAGCCAGTTTCAAGGTGATAAAATGTGAGTGTTCATTCATTCACTCAACAAATATTTATGGGGTAAGACTTTTGTACCAGACACACTGCTAAGCACTCAAGATACAGTAACGATCAAGCCATAGTCCTAACTTCACATTTTGTTTATATTAGGTGGAGACAAGAGGAGGTCACAATCCTATTACAAGTATCTGTCTGTGTGGAAGGAGGGGGTTAGTATAAAGGCAGAAAATTGGGAAGAAGGAAAGCTCCCAGCAATTCACTCAAATTCCTGAACTAAGGACTTGTAGCTCTACCATATATCCCTTTATCAGAAATAGCATCATTTCATTATGGCTTTATAGATCTATACTTTTGTTTTTATTATGTAAACAACTAACAAAGCAGAATATTTACTGTTGAAAATACACATGTCAGTATCAACTGGTAGTTCTCACTAATAATTCCTAGGTTGTTTCCACCACAAATATAAACAAAATTATATAATTGTCTTTTTTTCACTATGAAGGTAGCCCTACAATGCAAGCAAAACCTAAAAATATTAAAATGAAACACACACATACACCCACACACACACATTTTTGAATGAAAACCTAAAATGAAACCTCTTCAACCCATTATAGTCACCATCATTAGATACAAGATCGCTATGACAAGTAATAGAACATTGGTCAAAAATAATAGCTTGTTTAAAACTTCTACATGCTGATAATAGTTGCAAGCTTTCACTATGTTGCCATATTATCAGTCTTAATGAAATTCACTTGTCAGTTCTGTTTTCAAACAGTGAATTCTCACCCTGCATGACAGGGGTAAAATTAAAATCTCTTTTCCCAATCAAATCAGCTAACGATGAAATATAAGAAAGGAGTAACTCAGAAATTTCTGTCACTAATTGGTCAAAAAAAGATTAGTTTTCAGATTCCTTTCCTTTGTTTTTTTTGGGTTTTTTTTTTTTCTATTTCAACTGATGATCTCCCTAAATGTTACCAGTCAGCTAATTCTTTTCTTTAAAAACTCACTTTGTCACCAGCAAATATATTGAGTAAAACTCACTGAAAATATATAGTGTTATACAATAGTAAGGAATAATGCAGTGACAGTCTACAATCTGCAGATTTTATTATCATTATCACTCACTGGGTATTGAACTTATCCCTGTAGTAGAATATGTCACCAAGCAGTTCATCCAAAGATAGAGAAGGCAAAGATACCTTTCTACATACCGACTTTAGTAACAAACTTTTATAAGCCTTGGTGTATTTCAGCACTCTTGAAAGTAAGTCTGTTAAGAGAAATGATCGTATTTATTTGTTTCCCCATTTATAGGGCACCTTATCAAACCTTGCATATTAGGTACACTAAACTTTATATATTCCAGTGTTTTTATTTTAAGCTTTTGCTGAAAACTGTTAAACATAGCAACTCAATAAAAATTAAGTATGGCCTAGAAGAAGAAATAAAAACTCAACGAAAATGACACATGAACATGAAATGTAAGGCACTGAAACCCACTCAGTTAGGACTGAATTTATGCTGTTTTATAAATTTTATTCTGCTTAAGCTTCTTCAATATTCTCAAATGATGGCCAATCAATGTTTCCTTTTTTTCATTCATTTAATAATGCATAAATTCAGTAAATATTCAGACAGAATACTTATCCAGTACAAGTACAGTATTGTCTCGGATGCAAGAAGGCAGAAGGTTTACAGGAATAGATGTAAACATTTTATTTAAAAACCTTAAAGTTTACTTAATATGTCATAAGTCCACATTCTTCGTGATTTGGGGGAAGTGGAAATGAAGACTGTTTTTCCAGTCCTTGAAAAACATCACAAATAAAAGTTAATACAAGAAGCTACTATAGTTAATCTGGTACTAGGAACTGAGATACAAGAAACCAATCACTGAACTAGAAGTAAGATTCCTAGATTCTACTGCTGGTTAGTGATGGAGTTCAATGAGTAAAAGTGGAGGTAAATGTTAGTGTCTCAGTTTTCCAATAAATAACCAGAAATAAACTAACTCCATATACACAGAAGAAGTATATAAAAATTAAACAGAAAACACTTTCAGGGAAATATTAAACAATTGATAGTATCCATTACTAACATGATCTATTTTTCATAAATATAAAAATGTAGAGTACGACAGAATTATTCAAATGCTTGATAGCATGTTACACCTTTGAAAGATGTAACACTACAAGAAAAACAGCAGAAAAATCAATGTACACTTCACTTTTCCAAAATGTAAAGCATATATTAAATATACAAAATGAAAATCAGGGAAGTGAAAGCCATGTTAACTTCTAATGAATCAGAAGTCCATAAAAACTTATAAATAATGTAATCTTTTTTTTTTTTTTTTTTTTTTTGAGATGGAGTCTTGCTCTGTCACCCAGTCTGGAGTGCAGTGGCGCGATCTTGGCTCACTGCAACCTCCGCCTCCCTAAATAACCTAAATTTTAAAAATTCAGAATGATGTGAAGAATTATCTCTAAAACAAAATCCAGAAGTAGAAAAAAATAAATTTCATTTTCACAATCCCTGGGATCCAGAAACTTGTACCTATTTGACCCAGTTCCTATAATCGTTTCCCTGGTCCCTTGAATGTATTTTACTAAACTCTCAAACTGAGAAAAGTGACAATATTCATTATTTTGTTGTAAATAGCCAGAGCATTGATTTAAAT
This sequence comes from Mandrillus leucophaeus, assembly GCF_000951045.1. NCBI lineage: Eukaryota > Metazoa > Chordata > Mammalia > Primates > Cercopithecidae > Mandrillus > Mandrillus leucophaeus. The sequence goes on along the minus strand of NW_012104098.1, from coordinate 1,339,042 downwards.
ATACAAATGGAAAACAGTATGGCGATTCCTCAAGGATCTAGAACTAGATGTACCATATGACCCAGCCATCCCATTACTGGGTATATACCCAAAGGATTATAAAT
>NW_012104098.1:1332939-1335173 GCF_000951045.1 Mandrillus leucophaeus | reverse complement strand
AAAGGACTGTAGAGTATCTTTATGCAAGCTGCTTAATAATTATATAAGTATCCATCTTATATACATGAGATTCACTGAATCTGGTATAGAGAACGCTTATTTTAAGGACTTTGTAGTGACTTAATTCTCCATTTACAGAATTCCAACACCGAATGAATATGATAATGTGAACAAATAAGTGTATTAATGTGTCACTTGTTTATATCAGTGGTTCTTAAAATGTATCCATGAAAAGCATAAGTGTTATATATACTAAATTGTATTATTCCATAGCTCGAGTAAAATAATACTGGTCTTTTTTCCATCACAGAAATATGAATTTCTTGAACTTTCTGTATTTAAATTTTCTCTAATAATTTATATTAAACCACTGCCATGAACTCTTATCTATAGTGAATGCTGTCAATCAACAAAATGAATGAAAATAGTAAATAAGTATGAACTACAAAAATGGGAAACAATCTAACATCTTTGTCAATTTGTTTTTTAAATTTTTTTAACTGACCTTTGGGCTTCCAGTTCTGATTTTATTCAATATACTCATTTTTTAAAATCATGTTCACACTAGTTCGGAAGATAAAATTCTATCTATATTTCTCTCTGAAATCTATAATCTATATAACAAGTGGGTTAGATTAGAAGATTTCATATTCCTTTCCATCTTAAGAGCTTTACAATCCTACTAAGGATCCCACTGATAAACCTACATATTCCTGTATCCTCAGCTCCTCAAATGGAAACAGATTGTGTGTCCTTCAAAAAAAAAACAATTCATGAATACAAAGATTTACGTTTTGCTATACTATTTTAGAAGGGTAGAGAAAATTGGCTGAACTTGCTAAGAAAACTTAAAAATGTAGACAGTAATATTTTATCTTCTGTTGAAAATGTTAAAAATTATACTTTCTATTTTTAATAAACGTTTTTTCTTCCCTTTACTTAATATTAAATTAGATCTCAACTCACAGGAACAACTACTATATTCTTTCCAGAAACAAAATCAGTATCCTACAGAGATTATGAGAAACTCTTTTCTTTATGAGTTATATTATAATGTAACTCATACTTAAATAGTTCTATTTAGTTCAGAGTGTTTTCAAATCTTCCATCTCAATAGATCTTCACACTAGAATATGAAGTAGGTGCCATTATTATCCCCAGCAAACCTACAAGAAAACTGAATCCCAGAAAACTCAATTGATTTGAGCAAAATCACACAGCTAGTAAGTAAGTTGAAGAGTTGGGCTTACGTTTTGTTTTTTGCTTTGCCTTCTAAATACTGTGTTTCTTCATCCCTTTGAAAAGTGAGTGCAGAGGGGTAATTTTACATTTTAGTGAAATAGAGTGAGTAGCTACCTAATTTTGACAGTTCTCATTTATCCGTCTCTTTAGCATGGACGGACCAGATGAACAGCCCACCATATAGAACGAAATTCTGCTGTCATTTCCTGCCAAACCAAAGTCATTCTTCTCTCCCATGTTAACCAACTGTGTTCACAACCAAACTGCTCTCTGAGTTTTCTGTTTCCAGACTTATGAGAAACAATAGCTGCATGGTGAGTACTAACTTCTGATATGTCAGCCTGATATGACAGTAGTACTAGTCCATCATTGTGAAGTTAAATCTATTGAAAAATAAACCTTGAATACAGCATTTGCTGTTGCTGCTATATGTTGCTGTTGTCGAATTTTCTTTTTGTTGTTGTTGAGGGAGAAGGGGGAGAAGGTCTATAAAGAATAGTCTTGGTTGGGTGTCGTGGCTCATGCCTATAGTCCCAACAGTTTGGGAGGCTGCGGTGGGTAGATCACTTAAGCCCAGTGGTTCAAGACCACACTGGGCAACATAGTGGGATCCCATCTATACAAAAAATTTAAAACGTAGCCAGGTATGGTGGTGTATGTCTGTAGTCCCAACTACTCGGGGGACTGGGATAGGAGTATTGCTTCAGCCCAGGAGTTCAAGGCTGGAGTGAGCCATGATTGTGCCACTGTACTCAGGCCTAGGTAACACAGTGAGAGGGAAGGGAAGGGAGGGGAAGGGAAGAAGGGAAGGGAAGGGAAGAGAAGGGAAGAGAAGGGAAGGGAAGAGAAGGGAAGGGAAGGGAGAGAAAGGAGTAATAAACACAAAATTCCTAAATATGTAATATAAACAAGAGAAGAATAAGACAGAGAACAATTCAAACACAAATAATGTATAGTAGGCATAGAATCCTAACACAAAAATTAAACATGGT
>NW_012104098.1:1328048-1331734 GCF_000951045.1 Mandrillus leucophaeus | reverse complement strand
ATCATGGGGAGCGGGGAGGGGGGAGGGATTGCATTGGGAGTTATACCTGATATAAATGACGAGTTGATGGGTGCTGATGAGTTGATGGGTGCAGCACACCAACATGGCACAAGTATGCATATGTAACAAACCTGCACGTTATGCACATGTACCCTAGAACTTAAAGTATAATAAAAAAAAAAAAAAGAAAGAAAAAGAGCAAAAAGAAAAAACTTTGAAGAGACACATCCATGTCTAACTAAAAACATGAACACGGTAGCAGTATTTTGCCCTTTACTTTTTAACCCCATACAATACTAAGTCAAGGAAAATGTATTATTCTGACATGTTTGTAACTATCACATAAAATCAACTATCACCTAACTACAGGAATGTGTTCTGAGCAATGAGTCCTTAGCTGTGAACATTGTCAAGTGCACATCACAAATCTAGACAGGATAGCCTACTTCATACCTAGGCTGTATGGTATATATTGCCTGTTGCTCCTAAGCTACAAACCTGCACAGCATGTTACTATACTGAATATGTAGTCAATTGTAACATAATGGTATCTATATATACACAGAAAAGGTACCTTAAAAATATCCTATTTATAACATTATGGCATCACTGTTGTATATGTGGTCTATCATTGAAAACTCATCAGGCATGCACATGACTGTACATATTTATGTCAAATATTAAAATCCAGATGGAACATTAGTTAGAATATACAAAAGCCTAACAAAATTCTTAAGTCCAATCAATGGATTATGCTTACATACATATTTCTTAGAAGACTGACACTGCATTACCACATAGAAGCTGTGATTCAAATTTCACTAAGAATCTAGATTCTGTTCTGTACTTTGGTTTTTGCCAAGTTTTGCTACAGTAATAGAATGCCAAGTTTTCTGCAATTATTTCATTTAGGTAAAAACCTCCTCTTATACATTCTATAAAAATTTGATTCATCAAGCCTTATTGATATGATGATGAAATTATTACAATAGTATTTAAATGGTTATTGAATGTAAGCCTAAATTATTCAGGCTAGACAGACAAGTATGGATCCTGAAAAGGCAGTTTGTTTTCTTAAAACCAATTTTCAGTTATTTCAGATTTCAACTATGTGTGTACTTTTCTAGAAGACAATTCTAAAGTGGCTTTCAAACTGTTCCTTAGCTATACGCTATACAGATACTGAGACAGTCTCACCGAAAGAGAAATGCTGAAGTCTGCACTATCTTATTTTGTTCAGTTAAAGTTTCGTTCTGTTCTGCTGGCTTAATACGGCCTTATCATTATTTCAACATATGTCCCATTCCCATTTATTAACATTAAATATGAAATAGTAAATCTCACTGGGGAAGGTTTTCTAAAAGCTAATCCCTGCTTTAGAGAAACAATCTATTGGCACATGCTGTATGTATTTATGTTCATTAGCAAATTGGCCATTGCAATACTTAAAATTAGGGTATCAGCTGAAATATTAGGTTGACACCAAAGTAACTGTGGTTTTTGCCATTAATATTTAAAATGAACCAGGAAATAAATACAAATTCCAAGTACTTTCAAGTTATACTCAGTAGAAAAAATATATATCTTATCCTATATTCGCGCTCCCCCAATGTGGATGTTGTCATAATGTCATTAGAAGTTTATTTTTTAAAGTGACACAGTTTGCTCCAAATGTCGGCTAAATAAATATTATCAACTCTTATTTGAGAATCTGAATACAAGTATTAATTTTCTGAGGTCACACAGAAGTTTTCTTTTAATGAAACTAGTATCCTCAAAGTAAACATTTGATTAATTTTTCATTAATTGATACATACTGACATAATAACCATAAAGTAGTTTATATTAAACACAACCAGTGTATTTTAACCATGTTCGTTTGGGTGAGAAATGAAGATAAAACATTTTCATATGATCTCTATCTTGATATAATTCAAGCACTGACATACAAACTAAAGAATACGGAAAGAAGATTTTTTTATTTTTCTCTGCTTAGGAATAATATTATCAAAGAACTCATAAAATAATCATAAGCAAATACCAAGAATACACCACCACCAGACTTTACCAAATTTAGGTTAACGGCACACAGCAAAAAGCAGAGCAGATAAGGCATCACAGAAATTCATATACATATTTAAAACACAGACACGTTAATGACTATGTTTTAAATCACTATTTATAAAAAAAAAAAAATGTTTTCACAATGCTTTCCTACATATCATTTAAACTAAAACTGGATTTTTTTTTAAACAGGCAGGGAAAAAAGTGAAGGGAAGTAAGCTTCATGAAATCCCATTACAAAAGTAATAATTTTTTGTTAGTATTACAAAAGTAATAATATAACTAGGGATGAAGTCATATGCACCATCACTAATTTTCCACTAGAAAAAGAAACTAGAAAACTCTTTTTATAGAAATTCCATTTATTCTAAAACACTGAAACAAAACTACTATATAATCTCGTTTTCTACAATAATAAACACAAAATTCCTAAATATGTAATATAAACAAGAGAAGAATAAGACAGAGAACAATTCAAACACAAATAATGTATAGTAGGCATAGAATCCTAACACAAAAATTAAACATGGTGGTTTGCAATACAGTTATACTGATATAACATCTATCGATCTATCTTCAGCATTTGTACTTTATTTAAATTAAATGAAATATGTATGTGAAGTGCTTTTTAACTCTAAAATTAAATTCATATATTAACTGCTGGTTATTATAATATTTTTGGAATTAAATGTTTAATATATAAACAGGAATAAACGAGATACTGTCATTTACCTATACTTAATACCATGGAATAATTATTTATCTTCAACAATTTAGGATAAATTATTTGGAAGCTTGAGAGATGTTAAACTTCCAAATTCTACAATTCACTATTAAGAAATAAAAGTATATGAACTTAGTGAATCAGAAGACATGCAACTAACATATAAATCATTTCAAGGAAAATTTTGGTTTCCTCGGAATAAAAGATTGTTACACATGGGTACAAATTTACCTAAAGGACTGTAGAGTATCTTTATGCAAGCTGCTTAATAATTATATAAGTATCCATCTTATATACATGAGATTCACTGAATCTGGTATAGAGAACGCTTATTTTAAGGACTTTGTAGTGACTTAATTCTCCATTTACAGAATTCCAACACCGAATGAATATGATAATGTGAACAAATAAGTGTATTAATGTGTCACTTGTTTATATCAGTGGTTCTTAAAATGTATCCATGAAAAGCATAAGTGTTATATATACTAAATTGTATTATTCCATAGCTCGAGTAAAATAATACTGGTCTTTTTTCCATCACAGAAATATGAATTTCTTGAACTTTCTGTATTTAAATTTTCTCTAATAATTTATATTAAACCACTGCCATGAACTCTTATCTATAGTGAATGCTGTCAATCAACAAAATGAATGAAAATAGTAAATAAGTATGAACTACAAAAATGGGAAACAATCTAACATCTTTGTCAATTTGTTTTTTAAATTTTTTTAACTGACCTTTGGGCTTCCAGTTCTGATTTTATTCAATATACTCATTTTTTAAAATCATGTTCACACTAGTTCGGAAGATAAAATTCTATCTATATTTCTCTCTGAAATCTATAATCTATATAACAAGTGGGTTAGATTAGAAGATTTCATATTCCTTTCCATCTTA
>NW_012104098.1:1320912-1322843 GCF_000951045.1 Mandrillus leucophaeus | reverse complement strand
AAGGAAGGAAGGAAGGAAGGAAGGAAGGAAGGAAGGAAGGAAGGAAGGAAGGAAGGAAGGAAGGAAGGAGAAAGGAGAGAGAGGCAGAGAAAGAGAGAGAGACAGAGAGAGAGAGAACAGAAAAGAAAAGAAAAAAAGAAAATATTTCCATCTATAAACCATCACCATAAATTTCTCGTATACTACCAAGAGAGAAAGCTTGTATTGTCCCACCACAGTTGGGCAGGATACATTTGCCAGCCCAAGTAAAAATATGATTAAAAGAGGCAAAGCTTGTTATCTCCTGATTTTTACTTTCTCTATTTTTTCCTAGCAGCAACTTCCATTTTTCCCAAAGTGCTACCCAACTTAAGGCATCTAATTAGTGCCCATTGTTTTTCCACCCTCCAATTTGATGCCCAGCTTTCTATGACATACCCTAAATGAACAACACTTTGTATTTGGTTTTGTATCACCTGCCACAACTAAAATTTACTTTTCACTTCTCCTATCACCCGGAACCCTGCCAAAAGCTTTTTAAGAAACCAATCACCTAATCTGATAAACTGCTAAGCAATATTTAGCAAGAAATTTAACTAACACTTAAAAACACATGTACCCAATTCCAGTTCCCACAACTTACAAAGTTCAAAGGAACAAAAGAAATAAAAATACTCTCTTAAGAGAAAAAGAGATAAGCTTGAGCTTCTATTTACCCTGAAGTGTATATTTTAAAAATCTATATAGAGATAGATAGATATGGATATCCTGTCATATTCTGTTATAATGTGATAATATAGAAAGGGAGATTCTTTTGCCCACCCATAATTTACAAATACTCTATCAGTGAACTTCTAAAGTTGGAAATTACTTTAAAATAATTTGGGAGGGAAAGTATTTTGGGATATGGCTAAAAAATATTGACTAGAATTGATAACTATTAAAGCTCATTGATGGAGGCACAAAGATTTATTAAACATCTACTTCTCTATATATTCAATTTTCAACATCAAAGGAAAGAAAAAAAGAGGAGAACAAATCAATCAATGAATGAGGGAGCAAAAGTTACAAAACTGCAACTATTATAATTCAGAAAACTTTGAAAATGGTTGAAATAGAAAATAAGTGAAAAAACCCTCTAATAATGTATGACAGTAAGAGACATGGGTAAAATGCAAGTGATTAAGACTAGTTCAAAATAAATGAGAACTAAATGTTCAGAAAAGACTTTTAAACATTTTCTTACATCTAGTAAATTTTGATGTATCTAATGAATATTTTTAAAAGAACAACATTAATTTTTAAATCATTGACAAATTTAAGATAAAGGACATGGGCTAGTCATGGCAAGAAATGGTTTAATGATACCACACATATCACTGACTCAAAATCCTAACTAATTCTAATAGGCTTGACAATTGTAACACATATGGAAGGGAAAAAAAGACTATTTACTAAGCTACTTTTCTAATCCATTTAATAAGGGATGAAATGTTTGGCACCATCTTGACCTATTGTTAAATTAGTCCTAATCATTAAATGCCCCTTTCAAAAAGAAAAAAAATTTGGTGTTAGGTTGAGTTTTTTTAGTATAAATCTATTACAACTAATAAAAAAGCAATTAGAGTTTCTATTTATATGTCCAACATATATTAAGTTAGGTCGGTGAAGGCCTAGAGTCTAGAAACATGAGTAACGCGGAACCCTTGCCCATGAGGCTCAAGTGGAGACACACCAGGCCTGGGAAAAGTACAGGAGGTAGTTCAGAAAGACTTACAGCATATAGAGCTGGCCAGTGGTTATTCCAGCAACCAACAAACTGGAACATGGCCCAAAGGTACACTGAAATCAGGATATTAGCCAGAACGGAAGAAGGAAAAAAAAAAAAAAAAGAAAGAGGAAAGACAGGAAGAAAGACAAAGCAAGAAAACAAGACAGCAAGAAAGCATGAC
>NW_012104098.1:1290137-1320862 GCF_000951045.1 Mandrillus leucophaeus | reverse complement strand
AAAAAAAAAAAAAAAAAAGAACAGGTATGTGAGTATGTCATTAGTAGATTCAATTAAATCCAGTATCTATAACATCCTCAAAGTAGATGCAGGACAGGTGATTGGCAATGATCCAAAACAAAGTCACAGAAGTAATTCACTCTTTTAAACATTTATTGAACTACAAAGAGCTCAAAGTCCAACATAGACAGAAAGTCAACGAATAATGAGAATATGGCATGATGAGTGCACTAATAGATGCGTGGACTCAGGTGTAAAGAGAAGATATCAAAGAAGTTTGGATAGGTTGGGGAAGGTTTCTCAAAGAAGATGACTGAATTACACCTTGAAACATGAAGAGGACTTCACCAGTCACGCTTGGTGGGAAGATAACCCAGAAGAGGGAGTAACAAGTGCAAATGCAATGGAGAATGAAAAATGGAGTTATCATCAGGTGCCAGTCATGGGGAAAGTGGGTTTCCAGGGCAAGAAACTCAAGACCCTGGGAGCAAACCATAAACTCATGCCCTGAGGAACTGAGGTACCAAGGTCAGACCAGAACTGACATTAAATGCGACTGTGTACCAAACCAGTGAGCTACCACACCACTCCTAATATCCTCTGGGGGTAGGGTCCAGAACCTGAGTCCATTAACGATATTCAGCTGTAAAGGTCAGAGGTCTGGCTGCAAAGTTAGGCAGGTCTTTAAATATATTTTAATAAGAACTAAACTAGTTATATTTTAATAAGACCTTTACAGACCTAAAGAAAGGTATCTGAAGAGCAAGTGGGATTCATGATCAAGTTAAAGGCAAGTGAGGCTGACTACAAGTTACCCAACAGTGATGAAAAATCTAGGATTTTGATAACATGTCAAACAGAAATTTTTCTAGTTTTGTTCTATACAGTGTTATGTGCTATATGTTAAAACAGTTTTTCACGAAATCAAGCAGCAATAAATGTATACTGAAGGCTTACAATAGAAAAATTATTGTGCTAAGTTTGGGGAATAAAAATAATGATAAAGAATGATCCTCACTCTCAAGAAGTTTACAGCCAAATCAAGGAAATAAAACAGCTATCTAGAAATATGAGCAAATATACAAGGTACAGCAAATGTTAATAGGTCTCTTCTTTTATATGCCAATGTACTTTTTACTAGCTTATCCTGTGATGTTATATTCATGCAAGAAATGGTAAGATTTATAATGATAAAAACATAGGTAAAAGGAAGAAAAGGCCCATTTACACAAAAGAATCTGGGCTAACGTTGGCAATGAAGCAAACCCTCTGACTAAGTCAACTTTAAAACTCTAAGTTTGTTGGATTTGGAACTTAACACATATATAGTCAATATCCCATAGCATTCAAATTACTCAAGACACTCAGTATACAGAATATGAAGAAATATTTAGATCATCTGAACTTGCCTATTATGAAGCAAGGGTTAAAAATAATCTTCTTCAAAGTTTGATGAGTGTGTGAGTAAGAAACACCTGCTGTCAACTCCATACAGATAGCAAAAGGACTCATAAATTTCACTGACAATTCTTTTAAATGGGGTTTCAGCTAATTAACTCATTACATCCATAAACACTGGGGACATTTCACTACTTTTGACAGTTCAAGTTTTCCTTCTAAAATATGTTTGCAAAATATAATTTCAGAGGAGAAATGTTGTTTTGCTTTGCAGGGTTTTTAACAATTCATTTAGAGGTCCAGAAAAGCATTTTATATTTCTTCTACTTCATATGTCTGCTTATTTGATGGTAATTTTATACCTCTGAGACAACAAAATGACTTTTTAAACCTTCAGTTAAAATGAGCCATACAGTTGAAAAGTCTATTAAACACTATAGCCAGAAAGTAAGACACACTAAAATTAAACACTAAGTAATGAAAACACTCTGTTTTTACAATGTTTGAAGTTCAAATAGCTTCTATAAGTTCTAGTGCAGGCATCCCCAAACCCCAGGCGAGGGACCAGTAGGAACCAGTAGGAAACTGGCCACACAGCAGGAGGTGAGCTCCATCTGTTTTTACAGCAAGCACTTCCCATCTCTCATACTACTGCCTGAGCTCTGCCTCCTATCAGATCAGCTGCAGCATTAGGGCATTAGATTCTCATAGGACGGCGAACCTTTTTTTATTTTATTTTATTTTTTGAGACGGAGTTTCACTCTTGTTGCCCAGGCTGGAGTACAATGGCGCAGTCTCGGCTCACCACTACTCACCACAACCTCTGCCTCCCGGGTTCAAGCAATTCTCCTGCCTCAGCCTCCCAAGTAGCTGGGATTACAGACATGCGCCACCACGCCAGGCTAACTTTTTTTTTTTTTTTTTTTTTTTTTGTATTTTTAGTAGAGACAGCATTTCTCCATGTTGGTCAGGCTGGTCTCGAACTCCCAACCTCAGGTGATCCACCCACCTCAGCCTCCCAAAGTACTAGGATTACAAGTGTGGGCTACTGTGCCCGGCCTAGGATGGCGAACCTTATTGTGAACTGCACATGCTAGGGATCTAGGTTGCGTGCTCCTTATGAGAATCTAAAGCCTGATGATCTGTTACTGTCTCCCATCACCCCCAGACTACCTGGGACTATCTAGTTGCAGGAAAACAAGCTCAGGACTCTACTGATTCTACATTATGATGAGTTATAGAATTACTTCATATATATAACAATGTAATAATAATAGAAATAAAGTGCACAATATATGTAATGTGCTTGAATCATCCCAAAAGCATCCCCTACCAATCCCCAGGCTGTGGAAAAACTGTCTTCCACGAAACCAGCACCTGGTGTCAAAAAGGTTAGGGATAGAATACAGATTATTTAGAGTAAGTCAGGCCTCAGTTTAAATACCCAAACTGACACTTGTTACCTACGAATTATTCAAGTACACCTGTCTAATCTACAGCAAAGTGAGCATATGATGTGGAATTCAACCACCTTGATTTTGCATCCCAAACCTGTCACTTACCATGTGTATACCACAGAGCATATTAGTCAGCCTCAGTTTCCCTAGAATGCTTCCTTGGCTTACAAAATTGAGATAATAACTTTCTAGGGATGCTTTAAGGAGTAAATTATATAGAGTATATGAAAGTACCTCACACAGTACCTAACATATAGGGATACTCAATAAATAATAGTTCTGTTCCTCACTCCAAAAGATTTTCCTAAACTACAGTTTACTCACAGCAATATTAATTTCATTCTTATGGCCAGTGTTAGAAGAGTGCTTAGTAATCATTTTTATTATGGCTTGGGGGTAAGGAAATGAACATATATGAAATCTTAACAGAAGTAACAAAGTCTACATAAAGATTTTTGGAAAAAATCATTAAATGATAAAATATATCTATGTCACTCTAAAAAAGAAATTGAAAAAAAAAAAAAAAGGTTCCTTCAACTCTTCCTTTCTTATTTTCTGTTACTACTAAGTCCCAGTATCAGGTGATGAGCATTATCTTCAGGCCTTTTACACACAAAAAAATATTATCAGGCCTTCTCTAATCTGAAAGAATACGATAACATTAAATCCTGTTGAAGTTGTATTTTGTAAACTTTACAGCCCTTCCCTGTTTCCCCATCACATACATACAAGTTTCTTTGCTTATGTAGTATCCCTTTGCATTGGATGTCCTCATTTGTCCTCATTTTCTAGCTTTCATGATTCAAGGTCCAGCTTCAATGTGATTTCCTAAAAGAATATCCCTTTCTGACCAATTTTGGTGAAATTAATGGCTCCTAACAGAATAGTGAACCTACACTGCAAATATAATTTAACTGCTGCTTCTATTACACTGTACACTATGATCTAAGAACAATCTTATTCATCTCTGCATTCCAGGCACTTAACACAGTGGCTGGCACACAATAATGTTCAAAAAATGTTTACAGAATCAAGCTGAATTCTTTCCCAAGTCATCTTTCTCTTTTAAAACACTTAGAAACACTTGGAAACAGATGACGTTAAAAGCAATTTTTAGTAAGCATTTTTAAAATCGAAAGGTGAGCTCCTTCTTTTATTAAAATGCACTAAAGAGTAACTATATATTTTTCAAATTATGTATGTTTTTAAACAAAAAGCCTTTTGGACATATGTTCTTATTATGAGACAAATTTGCCAGCAAGGTAAGTGACAGTATTGATATCTTAGGGCTTCTATATTAACATACCAACACTAAATATATTAACATATTTCAATGTGATTCATTTAAACGTGGCTTTGTTTAAAAATCTAGTTAGGACTTTATTCACTGTGATCTTATTCCAGAAACTATTTTTAAAGTTTTATTTATAAATGCAGTAAAATTAGAGTTTATTCATCAACTCATGAGAGTCGGCAGTGCTGGTTTCACCATGGTGTAATAAAAGAATGAGAGAGTGGATATCTACTCAGCAAAGGTGTTGCAGCATTAATGATAGGGAAACTGACCTGAGAAAAACACCTGAAACCCATAACATAATCTGTAGAATGAAGGAGGCAACATGATGTTGGGTCAGCCTGCCAGACAATACAGGCACTCTATTTAAGAACTATTGTATCCTGCTGTATAACCTCTTCATGTTTTGCTATACATACAGAAGAGCAGTTCTCTTTTCTCAATTATCCTTAAGGAGGTTGCAGCCTTGTTAATGATAGGTGTCAAGATCTCCAAAAGAGATGGACTTTACTCACTGGAAAATGTTGAGACTTTCCGGAATCACTCTGGCCAAGTTCTTAAACTTGAGAAGGTGGTGATTAAAAGTTAGCAAGTGGTTCTGTAGTGGTGAGACGTGGGGTAAAGAATAATTCCTAACCCAAACTGAGGGCAACACCAAATGCCAACTTCACCAAATTAAAGAACACAAAACTGCGTAGGATAGGAATCATTATTCCACTCAAAACAGAAATCATGTGGACTTAGAAAAAAAACTTTTGAATTTTCACCTAAACACTGTACTAGTGAACCTTATGTTCGGCAATATTCAACAATACTTCTTAGCATTTAAATATAACTCCATGTGAGCATGTAGAATCCAGGGAAAGAATCTTTGGAATGCTGTAACTGTTTTGAATAGTTCATATCCTGCAAATACCTACATCCAAAAAGAAAAAAGGGTTGGAAGAAAACTGCAAATGTTACTAATTTACCAGTACTAAACACCCCCAAAATATAGTTTTAACAATGCAAAATAATATATGATATGATGTATGATTTACAAAAAACAAACTAAAATAAGCTCTAAATTTCTGTGGACAAGATGAATGTGTGTGGCTGAAGGGAAGCAAAAGCGATCCTGATCCCATGGTATTAAGGTAGCTCAGGTGAGTATGGTTATTTTTCACACATAAACACTAGCCAGGAAGCTCACCTTTACTGCATATCCCTAAAGATGTCCAGAGATTGCTAGGTTTCCTCAGCAGTGACTACAGAGACTAGGAACTCTTGCAGAGAGACCCTCTACTCTCCAGCCTCCAAACAGTCAGGCACCAGTCAAGCAGCCCCTGGCTGTGCTCAAGCAAAGAATTTTAGGAATGGGGAAAGGAATGGCATATTCCCTAGAGAGGTTAGTGTGGAATGGGAGTGGAGGGGGGAGGAAAAGAGGGCACCCTTCACATCCCTGTCCATCAACTATTATTAACTATTATGCTGATGGAATGGAATCTAACTTTATACTAGCTAAGACTGGCTTTCCTCCAGGTTCAACACTATTGCCAAAAAACAGACTGTGGTTTTATTAAGTGATCTGGCCTTTGCTCCATAAAGATCTCTCTGTTAATGCAATAGGGAGAGTATCAATATAATGTTCTCTAATATATATTTACTCTGTTCTGAATAAAACCTTCCACAGTACCAGTACACTTAAAGTGGTAATCTTAGGTTTTGAAACAAAAGGTAGGGGAAGTCAAATCAGTGGAAAACCTGAGCAAATCAAAGGTCTTGATATGCAATGTATAGTAAAATTGACCCAAGCAGAGCAGAGAAAAAAATGCTAATTTAAATACTGTCTGTTGCTGTATTTGACTCATTATTTCTGTGCGAACTTTGATTTGCATAAAGGCATGGCAAATCTTAAGAGGCAGCAAATACTCATGTCACTAATCACACGTGTAATTCAGAAAGTTCCTCACGTGTACGCATAAAATTCAAAATCCTGATTTTAATACTTTGTAGTTCTGAGGATGAAAATGCAACTCGTTTAAAAAGAAAAAGTTGTTTTATTTACATTAGTGTGTGGGTATATACACACTGCACATGTGAAATGACTATCCATTACTAATTATTAATTTATATCCTATCTCATTCCAAAGCTGATATTTAAAATCAGCTTTAAAAATAATGTTCCTGGCCGGGCACAATGGCTCACACCTGTAATCTCAGCACTTTGAGAGGTAGGGGGATCATTTGAGGTCAGGAGTTTGAGACCAGCCTGGCCAACATGGTGAAATCCCCTCTTCACTAAAAACATAAAAACATAAAAATTAGCCAGGCATGGTGATGGGCGGCTGTAATCACACTACTTGGGAATCTGAGGCAGGAGAATAGCTTGAACCCAGAAGGCTGAGGTTGCAGTGAGCCGAGATTGCATCACTGCACTCCAGACTGGGCAACAGAGCGAGATGCCGTCTCAAAAATAAATAAATAAAGTTCATTTTACGAAAATTAATAACAATAACTGAAGATATTTATTAGGTGCTAATTACTTGCCAAGAATTACACTGAGTTTCACAAACATTATCTAATGTTACCTTCAAAGAACCCAGTGAAATAAGTAATATATCCCCACCTATAAGCGAGGACACTAAGTCTTAAAAAACTGTTTGGCAGCTTTGGTTCTCTGCTGCATTTTAGGGGAAACCATAATTGCACTACACTGCAGGAGCATCCTGGCTCTCAAATCCTTTGGCTAAGACATTTTGATTAAGACTCATCTTCATCGGTGAAACCCCGTCTCTACTAAAAAAAAAAAAAAAAAAAAAAAAATACAAAAAACTAGCCGGGCGAGGTGGCGGGCACCTATAGTCCCAGCTACTTGGGAGGCTGAGGCAGGAGAATGGCATAAACTCGGGAGGTGGAGCTTGCAGTGAGCTGAGATCCGGCCACTGCACTCCAGCCTGGGCGACAGGGCGAGACTCCGTCTCAAAAAAAAAAAAAAGACTCATCTTCATTTGAGATTCTAGGAATGAATCTCAAGCTTTACCTGTTCAAAACAGAGCTCTTCACTTCCCCAAGTCCTCTCCTGCCCCAAATCAGTGACATCACTATTCACCAGGCTACTTAAGCCAAACACTAGCAGTCACTCCTTAGACCTCTTTTTCCCTCACATGCTGCTTCCAATCCATCAGCAAGTCCAACAGGCTCTATTTACAAAAGACATTTGGCCACTTCTCACCATCCTCACTGCTCCTGCTCTAGTTTAGTTGGATCCACCACCATCTTTCACACAGATCACTTTCACGCAGACCTTCTCACTTCAGCACAGGCCTCTTCACTTCCGCGCAGGTCTCCTCACAGGCCAGCTTGCTTGCAGTCCTCTCTCTTTGTCCACTCTCCACATAGGACCCAGATAATTTTTGAAATATATGATTACCCCCTACGGATCTCTCCCCTCTTTCAGACCACTATAACCAAACCAAACTGGTAGTCTTGTTGTTCCTCAAGTACACCAAATATGCAAAGTTTTACAATTCCCAATAATGATTCTAACTAGAAAATCTACTGCTTTTGTAATAGAACATTTTTGGCTGACAGATCATGGGCCAAAAATTTAACCTCCACTCTCCAGCCCCAATCTGGTTTGCAACCATGTATATGCATGGCAACCCTTATTCTGTTAGGGGGAGAAGGAGGAGGAAATTGAACTCAGGGTTAGTAAAAGGTAAGTATAGAGAGAAAAGTAGAGCCTAGCATCTGTTCTTCATTGGACTCCTTGCCTGAGAACAAATGCTTATAGTAAAGGAATCACAGCCGAAAAATGATAGAACTAAAATGAAATTCTGGAAAAGAGACTATGACCAGAAACTGATCAAGAGACTCTTCCTGATACTCTGGGCACTAGCAGAGCTTCTTTAAGGCCCAGACAATATAACATCACACACAGCTGGGCAGAGACCTCCTGCCAAAACACCCAGAAGCCACATGTGGCATCCTTGACACAAGCACTGGTTTTCTCCTGATAGGGAGTAACAACAAAGGGTCTTTGCCAATGGACTTCCTGAACTGTGGATGCAAACATTTGGGAACTAGCGGAGAAATGGGGGCAGTGTGTGCTAGTGACAGCTGAGAGAATGGCTTCTGGACATATGTGAGGTGACAGTGGATTCCTAGAGGGTCACAGGAACATGGTGAAGAAGGTGAATTTATATGAATCAGGCCAGTGGGGCCAGTAGTAGAGAGTCAGAACTATCTCAGTCTGCTCACTAAAGTATATGTGTCTTTATGCAGAAGTCAAGGCTGGTAAGGTCTGTAAACATCTTGGTTCTGCCTTTAGGTTAAGTCCAATTTCTTTTGCTTTTCCTCTAATATTTCTAAAGGAGACTAAACAAACATGGTCTTTCCCGTCACTAACTCCAGGTTCATTTACTTTGGCATTCACATTTCTATGTGATGCTTTGGCTATACACAGACAGACAGAAGATAATTATACAATAAGATGGTTTTATATCATACTCTATTTTCAGCAAAAAATAAGTGAATTTAAAAACTAGGGTTCCTTAAAAATTGATGTAATGAATTAAGGTAAGATAAAGTCATAGTACAGTAGGGTGAGCCCTTAATCTATTGTGACTAGTGTCCTTACAAAAAGGGAAAGTTTAGACAAAGACATGCATACGGGGTGAATGCTGTGAACATGAAGGCAAAGATGAGGGTGATGCAGCTACAAGCCAGGAACACCAAGGAATATCAGCAGCCATCAGTAGCCAGGGGAGAGGCATATAGCAGATTCTCCCTCACAGCCCTCACATGAAACCAATACTGCTTACACCTTAATCTCGGACTTCCAGCCTCCAGAACTGTGAGGCAATTGATTTTTGTTGTTTAAGACATCCAGTCTGTGGTAGTTTGTTACAGCAAACCCAGGAAGTTAATATAGGCTCAGATGAGATATATTTTGGGGACCAGAAAGGAGATGCAGAAGTGATCGGGACACTACAGCAAGAACATTTTGAAGTGCTTCAGAGGAAAGGAAAGCTGCCAGAGGACCAGAGACGGGCTAATTTTATGATTTTTAAAGGCAGAGGATGTGAATTTTGCAAATCTAAGATAAATATGCTTACAATGAACCTATTAAAATTGGAAGGCAAGAGTTTGTGTAACAACTTTTTAAAAAGTATGATCCAATATGGGTTCACTAAAAATAATATTTTTATTGTTGATGGAATTATTAAACTGGTAGTTTAAAAATGTGGATTTTATTCAAAGCTCTCAAGTGTTCTTGAGGTCAATATGGAGAAATATGTAGGAAATAATATGAGAGGTACATTTATAACAGGTTGAACAACCACACCCAAAGAGTATTGATTAATGAAAAGATGTTAACTTGAAAACAGATCTCAAGTTGTGTGCCACAGGGCTACTTTAACAAGATTGAAAAGAAACTTGCAAGGCATGTTTATCAAACCTGTGCATGACATACAGCTGACAAGGATACATGATCCCCTCAATGGCTGAGTTTTGATTCTAGAAATCATCTGTCTAAAGAAAGAAGGAATTACAGATGTTAACTAAGAGAAAAACAACAGGGAAAGGTAGATATGAGATCAAGACTGGATTTATGGAAGATGTGGGACCAAAGCAGCTTATGCAAAAAAGATGTGAGATCTTAATAAAAGAAAGAATATTCTATTTCTCTGTATAACTGTCACACTAGTGCTAATATATTTTACCTAATTATTGCTGGTCCTCTCCATGGGCACTAGCTTCCCCATTTCTTCCCTTACATTTTCCAATCCACTCTGTGAAAGACAGTATAAGCTATGTGTGTGTGTGTGTGTGTGTGTGTGTGTACACATACTATTTTTATTTATTTTTTATTTTTAGTTTATTATATTTTTATTTATCTATTTTATTTATTATACTAGTATATGTATATATACACATACTATTTTTGAGACAGAGTCTCACTCTGTTGCCCAGGCTGCAGTGCAGTAGCACAATCAAGGCTCACTGCAGCCTTGATTTCCTGGGCTTAAGTGATCTTCCCACCCCAGTCTCCTGAGTAGCTGGGACCACAGGTGCACACCACCACACCTAGCTAATTTAAAATAATTATTTTGTAGAGATGGGATCTCCCTATGTTGCCTAGACTGGTTTTGCACTTCGGGACTAAAGCAATTCTCCTGCCTTGGCCTTCCCAAAATGCTGAGATTACAGTGTGAGCCACTGTTCCTGGCCTATAAGCTCTCTTTTATAAACTGTAACCATAATAACCTCCTTTACCATTTCAATGTACAATTATGGTCATATTTAAATTTTTACTTCAAATATAGCTGGCTAGAGTTCTCACTTTCCCCAGAACTTCAGTCTACATACCATGCCACGCAGAGAGTTGGTAAGCCATAATTAATCTACTACTCACAAGGCTAATGGTCTTTTATCACCTAGCAATGTTAGTCCCTCCTGTGATGGTACCATCCTGCCACCCTGTTCAAGCTACAGTGATGATCCTATTTCCTTTGGTGCTCAGCTCAGTTAAGGGTGCTCTAATTCTGTGTTTGCAACTACCATTACCAGCTGTTCTTCCCTAAGGTACTAACTACACTGATGACAGCACATACATAATTTTCTATCATCAGCCCCATCAGTTCAAAAGGGCTTCTCTTGAATCTTGGTTGCCAGGTGGGGTCCCCTTTTTGTCCTCAATGTAACTTCATTTCAGGAATCTAATTGCCCTTTCCAGAGACTGGGATTGAGTCAGTGCCACACAGCTCTATGTCAACAGAGACTAGATATTAGTTCTTTCTTTCCCAGAAGGCACTGGGCATCTTGTGTAAACGGATCTCCTCCCCAGGAACTAGCTTTACAGAGCAGAATACAAGCGCATTCTCAGGGAGTGGCAGACTTTTATTAATGAAGTCAGAAAGTTTTCTGCTCTATGACAATGATTGTGTACAGGCTCTGTATTTGCTTAACTAAGAAAGTCATTCAAGTAATACAGAAGATGAGCATTTCTAGATTTAAATATCTGCTCTTCTTCCCACCCAACACCTAAAAAAATCATAAATCAAATTCTACCAAGTCAGTGTTCAATACTATTTCAATAGTTGTTTGTTGCTTTTAGGATAAAAATCCAAACTTCTTCCCCAAAGCCTCAAAAAACAAAAATGTATATAACATGGCCCCTTCTCACCTCTCCAGCTCCATCACGAGCCACTCCATCTCCCTCTATAGTAGGCTCACAGGCCGTCTTTCAGTTCTTTGGTGAACATATTATAAAAGCCAACTTTCTCTTGCTGTAGGGCCTTTGCACATATACACTGGTCTCGCATACTCTACTGCTACCTGAGTAGCCCCCTCCTTACCTCCTCTATAGTTTACATTTCACTTACTCTAAATCGTCAATATAAACTAAGGACCTGATGTTCTTTTTAATTATAATGTCCTATTATTTTTATTTTATAGCATCTAATATAAATTATTACACACTTATATATGTGCTTACATTTTTAATGCCTTCTTTCACACTGTGAGCTCTATAAGGACAGAGCCTTGTCTGTTTTGTTCACTGCTGTAGAGCAAGCTTAGTGCCTGACCCAAAATAAGCCTCAAGAAATATTTTATCAGATAACTGAAGGAATAACTAGAAATACCCAATAACAGAACCACTAGCTTTATTGTCTTGGAAGAAATCTTCATTGTAAATCACATGTTTTGCACAAAGGTTTCTAAGTTGGGAAGAAAGATGAACTACATGGCCTTGAACTTTCCAGTTCTGGAACTAATACATTGTAAGACATAAGCTGCCATGTGGATTCTAAGAAGAGAAGGTCATTCTTATTTGGGAAGTTAGTAAAAGTTTCAAGGAGGAATTACTTGAAATATAATCGAGATATAACTTACAGGAAATGTTTGATTTGAAACTGTACAAGATAGAGAACTTCAGAGATGTGACCATGCGAAAAGGGAAACATAAAAAGGTAAATGAGAACATCTTGTGTGAGAAGGTAAACCTGAGTTCATCTGAGAAAGATATGGAGTAACAAGTTAAGCCGACATGGTAAAGTGAGTTGATTAAAAAGTTTGAACTGGGTTCAAATTTCTATCTCTTGGGGGAGTGATAAAATTCGGGAGATTCATCTGGCAATGCTGAATATGTCAGATGGATAAGTAGATAGGGATAAAGAGTAACTAAGGGGCTACCAATCTACCATAACAGCTATGAAGCCTGGAGTAAAGATAGGGTGATATCTACGTATTTAACAATTCTATAAATTGGCACACAGCAGAGAGGCTGCAGTTCCCACAAGCAACAGCAGGAGAGAGCTGGCAAGAGAATACCATAGCTTCAGGGGCCCATGTAAGTACTATTTGCTGGTGTGCCAGCACTGACACCAGGGTACCATCTTTCCTGGAAGAATCTGAGACCCCCCTAGCCTGGTAGAGAACATCCATAGGCACACTGAGGCTGAGATGCATGGGCTGGGACACAGGCTGGTTAGCCAGTTGACAGCATATTAAGCAGGGTACTCACAAAGCTCTTGGGATGGAGTATAGGTGCTCAATGGACTTGAGGAAAAGTCTCTTTCTCAAACCTATACAAAAGTATTTTAATATTTTAGCAACCAGTATAATTATATATGTAAGTGCTGGGTGAATATCAGCCAGGTAAAGAAAGGCTAGATAAGATGTGGACCAGCAAGAGGGGAGAAGACAGAATCAAATCAAAAGAAATCTTAAAGGAAAAAGAACAAGATACCAGATGACAGACTATGAGAAACAAAGAATATTAAGTAATCTGATTCCAAGATTTCAAGTCTAAAGAACCATATAGGGGACAGTGTTATATTAGTAACAGACATTAGGTATTTTGGAAACAGAATAAATTTGAGTGAAGTGGTATATGAGAATTATGAGTTTTTAAATTATTGAGTTGAAAATGTTATTTGTAATTGTTCATAAACATCCATAAAGACAACTAAAAGTACAAACCTTAAGTTCAGATCTGAACTCAAAGTTACAGACTTTGGGGAAAACCATGCAAATATCAGTGTAAATGTGGTAATAGATAAACTCTTTAAGTAAGTGAACATTAAAATGAATGCTGAATAAATGTGCATATAGATAGCTTTCTTTTAGGATAAAGTAAATTAAAATTGACCAAAACATATCATTAAATTAAAAATTAGAATGTTGTAAAATATACTAAATAAATCATTTTTAAATATCCAAGATTCATCTTAAAACGTCATCCCCAAACTAGGGTGCATATTAGACTCTTTGGGTAACTTTTAACATCATGCTGGTGCTTGACCAATTAGATGGGAATCACTGAATTAAAATAGTCTGTACAATGAACATATGTAAAGTCAAATCTCTTAGAAAAAAATTTGAATAATCTTCAATGAAGAGGTTTAAAAAATAAAGATTTATCTAGACACTGAAAAGAGTTTAAACATAGAAGAATCAAAAATTTAAAACCATGCATATGTTATTTAACCACAGGTATACCATAAACATTTTAAAGATTAAAATATGTTTTTGTAAAAATCAGTACGTCTTTCAAATTTTTTAAATCTAGTTTTACTAAAGTCTCTTATGGTAGAAATGTGTGTTAATGAAAAGTTGAACAAATTAACATTTCCATTTATGCTAAGAAGCACACTTCACTATTTCACTAGATCTAAAGAAAGATAAGTTATTAAGTATTTCTACAGAAGCAAACCTCGGGGAAAATTCCTAATTTGGTGTTTCCAGCTCATCTAAGGATATTGTTTCTATCTCCTAAAGAGGTAATTTTAGATATTTGAAATAAAATTTAAATAGTATGGCTTGGAGAAAAAAAATCCCATTTGTAGTATCTTTAACAGTAATTGATAGTCATAAGGAACCCATCTCTGGGTTACGGTAACCACTAAATATTATACAGCTTATGAGAAGGTAAGCCAGAAGATATGTCCAAAAGAGCCTAGAGGAGGTACTGGAGAAGAGGGTATAGCTGAAGTCTCAATAAAATAGCACCCATTCACTAAGGATATGTTACCTGACCAAAAGAGCATCATACTCTAAACTTGATGCGAATTTCACATGAAAGAAACTTGATAGTCAGAGAATCAATACAAAATACTGACTCTAAAAATGTCTTAGAATGTCTAAGAATAGCAAATGAAGCATGGCCCAACCAAAATAAAGCTGCTAACTATATGTAAAACCTTTGTTTTCTATTTTTTTTCTGATTATGAAAGTAACAATGCCTCAGTATATAAAAACAGATATTTACAGAGATATTTAAACCAGTACCGAAACCTACCCCTACTTTTAACATTTTAGCATGTTTCTTTTCCAAAAAAGTTGAGATTTTATCTATCAATAAACAAATAATGTATGGACATATATATAATACACTATAAACTATTTATCTCTCTATAATAACATATCATGAAGCATTTCCATGTCATGAAGAAATTCTTCATCAGCATAATTTTTAAGACTATAGATACTTCAACTTATGGAATAACCATGATTTACCTAAGCACTGTACCGAAAGTAATTTCCAATAATACCACTCCAGTGTCCACTTTTGTGGATAAACCTGTCTGTATTTCTAATAGGTTTCTTAAAATTGAAGTCTTAAAGAAGGCATTATCAGGTGAAATGAGAAGGCAAGCTATATAAAACTGCCATCCAAAATGAGGTGTCAATTTAAACTTGCATGAGCACTGTGTAAAAACAACATTACCAATGTAATCAATAAAACCAATACAATGTTATTGATGTTAAACAATCTTAGTAGTTTTCATCATTTATAATATGGTGAGTAAAATATGGTATTTTATTATTTTAAACTGCATTTCATTAACTGAAAGTTGGGATGAACATTTCTTCTATGTTCTTATTTTTAAAGCATTTTAAAGATGAATTTGTTATGTTAATTATTAATTACTGAGATTACAAAAGTTTTTTTGAAAAATGCCAATTTAAAATCAATTATTGAAAGACTAAACTATTATTGTCTACATTTTTAAAGACCAAGAGATAATACATCAAATATGCAGTAAAATCAAGGCTAATGGCATGCAGTTTAATGAGATAATTAATTAGCTTTTTATGCTAATTAGTACAACTGGGAATCATTCTAGTTAACTATGGTGATTTTAAAAAATATGCAGCAGTTGGAAAATTCGGATTTATAATAATATAAATTGATATAAAATATTTCAAAATGTTTTAATAATCATAGCTAAAGAATTAAAAACTTCTATGTCATAATTGAAAAATAAATAAAAATAAAACTCAACACCATTAAGCAAACAGTTACATTGTATAACTTGTATAACATTTTACCAAATATCTCTCTCTGGGCTACTTTTTCCCCATACTTCTTGATGACATACATTTAAAATCCTAACATTCATTCCTGATTTCATATTTTAAAGTATTCAGAAACCTTCACATTTAGCCTTTATGTGCAGCAGATGAGTTATTCAAATGACTTTTAAAATCAATCATACCCTTGAGATTCTATGACTTATAAAATATAATTAAACTTAATTAATAACTCTTTAAGTACTGACTTCGTCATATATAAGCAGAAATTGTGACTCCTACATTAGAGGTGATTGTATCATAGAACCTGATACATAGCACACAGAAGTGTTCAATAAATGCCATTCCCTTTCCCCTAACTTCCAGCTCACCCCCTCTGCTCTCTATCAATATGTACTTGTCGATAAATCAAATTTTTATTTGTAATTAAAAGGTGAAAAAATATAATTACCTATTTACAATATCTATTGTCAAACATCCTTACCTTAAATTAATGGTTGAATGTAATCTGGCAAGGAACAGAAGTATATCAAAAGACCTTCTAATTCTACATTTTTGAAAAAGACCCTATAAATTAGAGGAAACTTTTTATAAAGGTGATTAACAGTTAATATGAATTAATCAACCTCAAAAAAATCAGAGAAGTTAGGTCAGTGATATCATTCTATATCCATGACTCTAGACCTTCAGTGTGCATCAGAATTATCTGGGGAAATTAATAAATCATTATAAATGCCTGAGCCCTACCCCTATTTTTATTAAATTGGTATGGGATGGGGTAAAGATATCAGTATTTTTTAAACATATCCAGATGGTTCTAATGTGTAGCCAAAGTTGAGAACCACCGTTCTACATATTGAGAAGAAATAAACTACAGAGTAGAGTGACTTGCAAAATAAGACTAGAATCCAAGTTTCCAATTTTAGGACTTATAAGAAAATCTCCTCCTGGAATCAAAAGAGGTTTGAATATGTATTATATAATATGAAGATATTTAAACATATTGAGGTACTCATGACATTTAATTGGCATTCAACCTTACACAAAATGATGATAGTCAACAAATGATCACCCTCACTACTGCCATAAATGATCCTTCCATCACACCACCTTAATTTCAAAAGTAACATTTCTTTGCTCCTGAATCTGAAGAAAACAAAAAAAATCTCAAAGTCTAACATAATTACTTTGCAATTACCTTTTGCCATACATAAACAGAAAGAAGTCCTCATAACTAATCTTCTCTACATAAAAATGAACAGACAGCAGAAAAAATATATAGGAATAGAATCACTGCCTTAGGTGATGGGCAGAGAGTTTCCAAAGCAAAGCATTCTCTCACTCTGTCCCGGTTAAAACCTGTTTGTCTGGGGATTGGCTCAGCTGCTCCAGTTCCAGCTTCCCGGCCTTCCAAGGTGCTGACGTGACCTCAGTTGTCACTCTGCTGGAGCTGGATCCAACTAACAAAATCCAACACATGCAAGCACTTGTTTCTCCATTATCCAGTGCCTTCAAGGGCAGAAGAGAATCAGGGTGTCAGTCACCTCTTTTAATCTTGCCCTTGATAGTTTTTATCCTCAATCCTTAAACACGTCCAAGGGTAATTAGGCAGATGAATATCAATGATCAGCAATCAAATGGACCAAATGAAGAAAACAAGATATAAATTCAGTTAAATATTAGCTAGTTGATTTACAGAATTTTACAGAAGTGAAGCATCTAGTAAACTGAGTTTACTCATATACTGATGAAGATCTGAAGAGGGAAGCTACATGACAAGAGTCAGCCTCCTCCTCCCACCCTCCTTTCTTTTATAAAGATAACTGAAGAGACTGAAGAAGGAAACAAATATTGTAAATATTACTATAAGATGCAAATATCATAGACATGCTTCCTGAAAGTTGAATATCTATGTACACATGAAGAGTAGAGAGATGCCGTTTAACAATCACATCTCATCTGCTTTTTTTGAAAAGGGATTCTATCTTATAAGCTGTATCAAGTGTAACTTGAACATGTTATCCTTAAATTTTTGTGCTCATCAACAATTTGTGGTAACAGACTCTGAGATCAAGAGCAATGTACGTGATGAAGCCTCATCTTACTCCCTATACCAACTCAGCACTGAAGATTTGCATGCTTGAGCTTTCCTCTTCTAGCTCTAACTAATTCCTGATATACAGCATGGTACACAGCTTTAACTACAAGCACAAAACAACATTCTTTACCCAGTACATGTTATTACCTCCTCATCGAAAAGAAAAAAAACGTGAAGCACAAGATGTGTAATCATATTACGAACAAAAGCATGTTTTAATGTTAGCTTTTTTAGTTAGCTCAGTGACCATCAGCACATTTTTAACCTCTCTGACCCTTAGCTCGGTATCTCTAAAATGAGGGTAATATGGAACCTATCCCGTTGTGCTTTTAGAGGATTAAATAAGATAAAAGACACCCTATTGCACATTGTAAGCACTTAATAAATGATAGTTATTACTAGGTATATGAGTAAAGGCTCTACTGCTTTAGACTCATTAAAGAATTGGCTTTCATTTTCATTTAAGGTTACTTTATAAAAATTATATGGTTACCTACATGAGTTACTAATATAAGTGGGTTTTAGATATGTTTATATTTTAATGTATAGCATTTAAGCTAACTGACACTAAGCACATGGATAACTCTTCTAATGTCATCTAAAGTGATATTTCTTAAATGAAATATCCTTCTGTGGGAAGGACCAATTGATTTTTTAAATTTCTAATTCATCACATTCATATAATAAAGTCATATTTGACAAAAAAAAAATATAAGCCCCCAATTTGTATTACTCTATCAAACTTCTGTGACAGTTGTAAGGATTTACTCAACTTCTATATTTAATTTCAAGGCAGACTGGTAACAAATGCTTTCCAGCCTATAGACTGCATATGAAGTGGGACTGTTATAAAGAATACTTGATTTTAAGAATGATGGATATGGACTGTTTTATAATAAAACAAACTAAAATTTAAAACCAAAAATCCTTATTAATGGTGTTTCACTTACATGAATCTCAATTCAAAGTAGGTATGAATTTTTAAAAATAGTAAAATTGCCAAAATACCATAGGGGCCTCTTGGTGAAAGCCACGTATTTAACATACTGTCTTAAAAGGCTATTTAATACAGCCACTGAATTCTAACTTAATGTTGATTTAATACAAAGCATTACTGTGCAATAGTCACTAAATAAACTATGAAAAACAACCAATTAAAGTAACCTTACAGGTTTACACTTAAATTTTTTAAGGAAGTTCCTCATACTAATCTAACTACAATATACTTAGGAACACTTGTCAACTTTAACAGTACTTGTTGCTACTCTAGGTAGTATTTCTTTTTAAAGGCCAGGTACTTGTATAAAGAAAAGTCCCAATATTATAAATCCAACAAAGTCAATAATACATTAAAATGTTTAGTTTGCTGTTTTTCTTACAGAACAGATAATACTTTCTAGGTATTTACTTTTCTAGTGCTTTAAGATTTCAACACAACGTTTTTTCAGTTTTGGCATAATGAAAATTAATAATATAGATCCTACCTGCACAGTTGAACCCTATTTGGGCTGCCATGGTAGAGAGAGAGAGAGAGAGAGAGAGAGAGAGAGAAAGAGCGAAAAGAGAGGAAGAGAGGAAGAGAGAGAGAGAGAGACATCCCTTTATTGATTAAACAAAATCCCGTATTTTCCCTACACCTAGGAGAAAAAATATTATCATGAAACAAAGTGAGATGGACAAACAACATTCTTATGTCTATAATGTTAAAATTTGGTTTATCAGTAAATTACTTCATATCTTTCAAGCCTGCTTTAAAAAAAATCTCAGAAACCATAAAAATGTTTTCATTAGTTATTTAAAACACTAGACTAGGTAGTGACTAAGATTTGAGAAGAAGATAAGAGGTAGTCTCTAAACCAGCATTACTCATTATTTCTCCAACCGGGAAAATTTTTTTCTTCTTTCAGAGGTCAAATTAAAACTACCTTTACCTATGGTTATCTATAAAAGGAATCAGAATTAAAATAGAATAGATAGGTTCACTGTAGTCTACCTAAAGACAACACTAGGAAAGAATTATAATATATAAATTTCCTTCACATTGAGGTTTTTCTGGCGACTGACACTACCTACTATTAAGATAATTCTGAGATTACAAAAAAAATAAATTAGTTCAAATGAAGAAAATTATCACCTAGGCTCAAAATTAAATTTATATTTAATGTTTAAAAGCAATTATTAAAAATGTTTATGTCCACAAAGGAAAGCACGACCCTAACGTCTTATAACGATCAGCTATCAAATGAATAATCCAGCACCTTTAAGAGTATTTTTCATCAGTCTCTGTATTCCATCATACATGAAATATAGTACAGCTTGTTCCATGTTTGGTCCAAGATGCTAATGATAGTAGCTGTGGCAATCAAATCAGTAGCACAAATGATAGTACGTTCACACCTAGAGTGCAAAGAAATATTCTTTCTTACCACTTTATTCTCACTTTAGCTCTGTCTAAAGGACAGGAGATAATGTCATTCCTCCCATAACAAATAAACCTGCCATTTCAGATAACTGATCCATGACAGGTTACTAGTATTCAAAACTGGCACTTAGAACATTGTCACCATGCAAGCAAACAGGAAGCAATTTGCAGGCATAGACCTGAATCTGCTACATGGATCTCTTTTACTTTTCTTGGTAAAACCAGGAAAGAAGCACATACAATACACATTTTTAAAGAAGTGGTGATTTTCATTTTTTCAGTCATACTGTATTTAAATTAGAATTTGTGAGTGGCATCTTTCAGACGGGACAGATGTGTAGTCCCAGAAATACTGACTACTTTCTGTACCCAGGAAAGTCAAGGCGTGGTGCTGTTGGCAGTTGTCAGGGTGTCTGTTTGCCCAACTTTTATTCAGCTGGAGCAAAGGTAA
Organism: Mandrillus leucophaeus; assembly: GCF_000951045.1. Lineage (NCBI taxonomy): Eukaryota > Metazoa > Chordata > Mammalia > Primates > Cercopithecidae > Mandrillus > Mandrillus leucophaeus. The sequence goes on along the minus strand of NW_012104098.1, from coordinate 1,300,438 downwards.
TAAGCTCTTGAAGCAGAAAAAGAAAGTGGAAAAAGACAAAATTTGCAAATTGATAATTTTCAAAACTGAATTAAAATGCATAGTACCGTACAGGACTTGTTCATTAAATGTAATACAAACGAGAATAAACCAGAGCAATTCACAATTCACCAAGATAAGCTGGGAGGTTGTTTTTGCACCTCACCTCTTCTTGGTTTGCTCCCAATGTACAAGCAATAGGAAATTTTTAAAGGAAATAAGATGTCAATCTCATAAAATCTCAATAACTCTTCATTAGAAATTAAACAAAATTAATGAATAAAAATCCACAGCATATAGCAAAATAAATTTTAATAAGACTAAATATAACATTTAAAGGAAGGGGGGGGTCTCAATTTTACTGAATTTACAGAATAATATGTTGATTTAACTAATAATCAATTGTTCTATTCTTCTTGTCATATTTCCAGCTGTACTATAAATTTTTTAAAAAAAGAAGTGCTTCCTCAGTAATATTCTGCTGCTGTACAACAGCAAGCAAAACAGCATGCATGAAGGCATCAAGATGAAAGCATATGTGACAAATGGGTAGCCTTTGGTTGTAAAAAAGTTCCTTTTTACTCTCGAATATTGTGAGATAAGCAGTAATGGAAAAATAAGAGAGGTAAGATGGCATGGACCCAAGGAAATAATTGGAGGGTCAAGTCCATATAGTGGTCAGGATAATGGCAATATAAACAATAATAAGTAACCACGCTCCTCACATTTTCTAAATACTATAGAGGGGGCTTAAATATACAACTAATCTAACAATCTTAAAAAATATAATTATCCTCACTTTGTACAGGTAAGTCAACTGAGGCTCAGAGATATTAATTTATTCACACAAGGTCATTCAGTCAGTAGCTAGTTATTCCTTCGGGTAAACAATGATAGACTGTGATAAATGATGATAGAGAGACCAAAAGACATGTATACACATATATCACAACTAATGGTAATGCTTAAATTTGAAGGATTGCAGACTGTCTTCAAAGCTTGGACACACAGCTTAATAATCACAAAAGGATAATAAAAAGTATTATATGAATACTTATCAAAGATAACCTTCTGATTTATCAAATCAGCAGACTGAATGAAAAGAAAGGCTTAAGAAAACTTTAGTGGGCACTTACTGAATGTATAGTGAATGAGAGAATGAATGAATGAGTATAAGATGGCAAGTGATAAATAGGCCTTTTTTCTTTAAGGAAAGGACAGGAAATCTCCTTAACCTTCCTTATTTCTATGTTCACTCTCTGAAAGGAAATGTCTTCTTACAAAAAAACTATGACATCTCTGATCTTCAATAAATGTTTGTTTTGTAAACTTTGAATAATTAGGGGAAATAGCAATATAGCAAAATATTTGAAGATAGTTTAAATTACAAATAAGCTATTTTAAAATCTATACAGATGTGTTAAAGATGTTCGTTTTTATAGCTTAGAACAACTGTTACAGAAATAAACAAAGCTCAAATAATCTCACCATAAAATTCCTTAGTTACAAATTTAGTGATATCAGATTTATAAGAAAATGTTAAAAGGACTTTGAATTTGCTAAAACGAGTAGTATATTTTGAAATGTATTGAATAAAAGTGATGATACTTATATTACATACATGATACATTAAAAAGATTTTTAGTGTTCAAAATTACATATTTCCTGGATAAAACTGTGTTTTGTTTTCATTATTTTAATGCTCACATGCCACACCTCAGATTCAATTTGCAATATAGACAAAATGTAAGGGGGGAAAAGACCTCCATGTCTAGAGGTATTACAAACTTCCAAAAAACATTAATAGTACAGTTGAAACAGAATGTGTTAACCTGTCTTCTGAGGCTACCACACAACTGTTTTAAAAGTTTTGTTTTGCTGTGGTTTTAAAGCTTAGAGTGTAATCTCTCTACCACTGCTTCTAACGGACAAAAAAAAACGAAGAGTTACAACTCAAATTCAGTAGTAAACCACAGGGCAGAGGCAAGGGGTTCTCAGCCCATTCCTTAACAGACATGTTGCTAGTCCTGTCTGCACCATCCTAACTTGCCTATGTTCCCCAGGCCTTGAGCCAAAAGTATCATTTTACTGAGTGAAGAAAAGAGTTTCATTCTTCCAATCTTGTACTGCTTTCACCTCAACCTTGCAATCTTGTTTTTCCACATTTTCTAATTATTGAAATGAAAGCATTCCCCCCAAAATATTAATAAAGAATAGGGAAAGGAAGAGAATGAGAAGGAGATGTTCTCTTCTAGATAGTATACAGAGTACAAAGCACTATTTTAAACACTGATAAGGGCATGCATAGAAGCAGGGACTCTGCTTGCTCCCAGTGAATTCAGGTAATGTATCCATTGTTCCAAATTGCTATGGTCTGGTGACAGGAACCCAACTAGAACAAGCTTGCCCTGCATTTTCTTTTGCATTTAGATGCCAACTTTGATAAGGTCACGCCTTAAAAGATCCACACAGTATGCAACACACAGATAGCAATAAAGCCTTCAGCCATTCCCATACTCAGATAAGAATATAAAAAGAAGAGGAAATCAGAAAGACATTCACATATACAAACAGATTTACAGGGACAACCCGTTTATAACTACACCTATCTAGATCACTTCACACACCAGAGACCTATGTGGAGCCAACAACAAAGGTACTTTAGAGATTCCCTCCCCTCCCAAGCCCCCATGCTCCTATCCCAGAATTTTCTCAAAGGAGTTCATTGCTTTCCCTCACTGGCTTCCTTTAAGTAGTGTCGAAAAGACTTCCCTTAATGCTTTGACTGCTTCTTTCAATTCCAAGGACTCCCTGAAATGTCCCATTTATTCCCCTGACCCTCCCAAAAGGTTTGACTCCTCTTCTACTGCAAAGCTCTCCCTCATGAGCTACCCACAGAAACCAATTCCCTAGACTGCCTTCCCTCCCAATCATTCCCTGAAGATCCAATCCTCTTCTGCCTTGCTGTTTTCCTTTCCAACTGTTCCAAAGTACCTAACCTGACATCACTATTAGTGAAAATACACCAGAGGTTTTTGGGGAAGGGTGGAATACCATTAGAGCAAAGGAAAAACACACCAAACACACACATGCACACACAGTGCAGGAATGACGTTCTAATTCCTGGACTGGTTTTCTCTTACCTTTGTCTATACACAATACATCACCTCCGACACACTCAAACATTCCCAAAAAGCTTGATTAAATGATTTTTATCTGGCACATTTAAAGAACTATAGTGGGGGGGAACAGGGGGTGGTATGTGAGTATATTACATTTTTTTCCTAACAAAAACAGCAAAACACACCAATTTATAAAATTGTGACCAAAATCAAAACACAAGTGCAAAGATCCTTTTTTAATTTGTGATTATCAAATGCTACAAATCAGAATTCTGCAAACAAACAAAAACCAAAGAACTTCTTCAGCCATAACTATTGATAGGTTAGCATCTTGCTGAAAACTCCTCTTGTGAAAATGCTGTGCTCTAGCTCAATGCTTAACCAGACCCTTTTGGAAAACTTTTGTTATTTCGTTGCAATGTTTTCAAAAAGATCTAAGCGTTTCCAAACAACTTGTTTTACACTGACTTAAGTTTTACCTAGCTCAGATAAAAATAGATTTCTTGGGCAAAAGATAAATGTACAATTTGTTTGAAAACATTTTCTTCAATCAGTATATTTTTATGACCTAAAATATAGTAACAAAATTAAGCGATTCAATTTTTCACTTTAAGATATAAATTTACCTAAACTGTCTTTCTTTAAATTGTTACACTTCATGATTAGCTATTTCTCTTTTTAAAAAGGCATTACCATAATGACTGATAATTATAATCCAAATAATTAGTATTTAAATATCTTTAAAATCAATCTTTTTTAAAAAAGAATTTCTTCTGTGGTTAAAAAAAAAATTATGGAAAGAGGGCACCAAACTATTTTTCTGTTTAAGAGATCCTTACATCTGTTTTTCAAAGGAAGAATTGGTCTAACTATTCTTATGGGAAAAAAAAAATGGTTAGGCACGGTGGTTCACGTCTATAATCCCAACACTTGGGGAGGCCGAGGCTGGAGAATCGCTTGAGCCCAAGTTTTGAGACCAGCCTATGAGACACAGCGAGACCTCAGCTCTAGAGAGATATTAGCCAGGCATGGTGGTGGTGCATGTCCCTAGCCCCAGCTAGTCCAGAGGCTAAGGTGAGAGGATCTCTTAAGCCCAGGAGTTCGAGGCTGCCACACAAGCCATGATCATTGTGCCACTGTACTCCAACCTGGGCGACACAGTGAGGGAAACCCTGACTAAAAAAAAAAAAGAAGAAAAGAAGAAAAAAAATGTGTTTTTTTAGTAGGTTTTCCATTTCTGAGACTAAATATCTAGTCTTGCCACTTGAAAAATCTAAAAGTGAAATATCTCAAGTCTCACTCATAGCTCTATTCTTCATACTTTGTACTATGATGTACACATTAAGTAATACATATATTTAAGATGTGGTTAATATGTAATCTTGGGCAAAGGTACTAAAAACTATCTCTCCGATTTACAGCAAAAGACAAAAAAAAATTTTAATTTTAATTTAAAATATTTCTTATGCCACCCATTAAGAAAGTCATTATATGATAAACAGCAGATACATCATGCTGCTGATTAATTATAACGGAGAAAATCATAAACCTGGAAATCAATTATATCACATATAGAATGACGGGGTAAGGAGAATGTACCTGTTTGTCAACAGGTCCATTGTCTCTGATGAGCAAATTAGCCTGGTCAGAGTCAGAAACAACACTTAGGGTTCCCTCAGACACACAGTGAAAGAAGACCATCACAAACCACTCAGGCTGTTAATAAAAGACAATCAAACAATGGTCCTCAGAAGACCGTTTCTTATCCCTTGCCCATGAGAACTTTAAGGCTTAGCAAGAAAAACAAAGAATTATACATTTCTTAGACAAGATTTATCACATTTATGTCAACAAAGAGATCATCACTGTGAGGTCTTATAGCTTCACAGTTGTAGTTTTTAAAGGGGGGGCATCACTGAACTCCCAACAAATTGTATAGCTCATTTTAAGTACGTGTACATACACGTACTTTCCATTAGTATCACAAAATTCTAATTGTAGAATTGTCTCTAAATGTTTTTCTCACTGTGGAAAAAGCAGATTTGCTCATCTGTAGTGAGAACGTGACTGGCACTTAACAGGGAAGGTATGTAAATCATGGTCAAGTTCAGTCATTCCCGGAACTGTGTAACTACCTTCATGTATTAGAGTTTTCAGTGAAAATTCAGATAATTTATCTCAGGAATTCTTACAGGAGGAAAAACAAACAACACACATACACACTTATAAACTCTTTGGCGAGATCACAAAGATCTTAGGCCCTTCTTGACAACATTTTAGAGAATTACCAAGAATACTGGAACAGGATAGAACAAAATACATGCTGAATTAGAAGTCAAAAAACCTGAAGTTCACCTGTGTTCTAACTGTGCAGGTCAGTTTTCATATCTCTAGAACAAAGGGAGGTGTGATAGATCTCAAAAGTTATGATTAAGTGAAATGTAAACAATCAGGGAGTATGATGCTAAACTGGGCAAAAAGAAGCAAAAACAGCAGTGACACCATATTGAGTTTGTCAGAAGAATGGAATCAATATAAACTGGGGAAAAAATGATTGAAATTACTATAGAGAAACCCACAAGGCATTATCCTTTTCAGTGTTTAATGAGATTTCCTGAAATATTCAAAATGGGTGCTTGCTTTGATGTCAACTAGGATAACCTGTGAAAAAATGAAATAAGAACTATAAGATGTAGAATTATCCATTGGAAAGTAGGTGATTTTTATTGAGGGAAAAAAAAAGTTTTCTGACAAAATTTTACAAATTTAAAAAAATTTCTTCTACATGATGTAATATTTTACATAATGTAAAATGTTATGCTTACATTAGCTTTATGTACCACTTCTGCCATCCCCAATGACCTGTGGTCATAATAAGCAGATTTGTGTGCATGAAAAGACATAGGGACCAGCTTCCAAAAAACCCTTCTCACTGTGCCCCACAATTTGAGAGAGCAGAGCTACAAGCTGAGCTACTGAACTGATGTGACCTGAGATCTGATCCCACTGCAGTAGCCATCAGGCTACAGTGGTAGTGTTACTTTACCAAAATAAACCCCTCCTCAATAGGAAAGCAGTTCAAGAGTGCTTCCAGGTGCCAACTTCTACTCTTCTGGAATAAAATTCCACTAACAAAGTTGATACAGCTTTAAAGCGCTTTTCTTTAAAAGAAGGTACATATATTTAGATTCTATTCATTCTACAATTCAATCTCGAAGAATACATAAAAATGTATTGCTTTTTTTGCTGATATAAAAGTAATACATGCTCATTGTAAAAAAAAAAAAAAATGTAAAATCTAGAAAAGTATAAATCAAATAAAAATCACAAAGAATCCCAACACTCAAAAATGACCACTATTCATATTTGGTGTATATTCTTCTCAACTCTCCTCTATGAAATATACATCTATTTCTATATGGCAGGCTTTTATTTACATATTTGAGATCCTACTATATAAACTTGTATAACCTTTTTAATGTATGTATTTTTAAAAAGTCTATGCCATAATCATTCTTAAAGCACATGGTTTTTAACAGTTCCATTTTAGTCTATCCAATTAATATATTATTTTTTAAATAACTGACTACTATTTAAAATATTTCAAATTAGTAATTAATTCTCCACATTAAATAATCACTTTGGGGAGACTTATTTTAGAAGTGCTATTTTAACAGTTGATTCTACCAAATTCTCAGCAAGTAAAAAATGCAAGCAGACACAAAATTATAGCAGTGAAAATTTTATAATCCACCTCCCCTTTATTTTACTCAAATAAATCAAATCTTATAGGTAGTGGCAAACTGTGCATATTGTCTTGTTAATATTCATCTTGAAATTTTAGGGCTACACATCATAATTAACACAACCACAGGAATAATAAACGCTTGCATTGAAGATACTATACTAGGTATTATAAAGACATTCACTGCAACCTTGACCACAACCCTAACACATGTATTAGTATCACCTTGCTTTTTAACAGATTAAGAAATTAACTTTCTGAAAGGTTAAGTAATTCACACAGCTATTAAATGAATCCTACCAAAACTTAAGACGCAGCTCTTGAATCCCATTTCTAAACAGATATTTAGTGTTTTCATTTACATTTATGTGCTATATATTTATATTAACTGTACTATGATGACAATAAATTCCTAACACTACCATTATTATCATGATGTTATAGTATAGCAATGTGGCAATGCTATATTTCAAGAAGAAAAACATACGCAAGGTAAAATATATACAGAAATTTTAAATAATACTATCATTTCTAAAGTTGCATGTTGTACAAAAATGATAAATTTTAAAATCAACACCAGTCTTGATTTTTGTACAACTGGTGTTTTAAAACTACTGACTTAATTAAACTGTTAGATATTAATTGTTTGATGGAGTTAATGCATAGGAAACAAAGACATAAAACGCAATTAAAATTATTAAATGTATACAATAAATAAAACCATCAAAAAATAGTCTGAGTATAAGGAATCTACATCTACATTGGGTGTTGGAGAAGCAAATTAATGGATTACACCAGTTTCTTACGGTTCCACTGGCAAAGAGTTGAAGGGCTGACACTTTCAGTCTCACCCTATAGAAATATTTTCTCAAAAAAACTAATATTTAGTGTGGTTTAGTTGTTACTATTAGTGTTTTTTTTTCCTTTTGTTTTGTTGTTGTAAAATAGATAGATATTTGAATGGTTCAAAAATCAAAAAGTATAAAAGTATATCTAGTGAAGAGTCTTGTTCCATCCCAGCCCTTCATCTGCTCAGCTGTCATCCCTCTATCTATACACTCCCAAATAAATAATTATTTCATTACCTTCTTGTATATCCTGTGAGTTTTTGAAAATAATTATTAGTAAACATTTCTGGGGTTTTTTTTTGCCCAACTTATTTTCTTCTGCCCCTTCCTTTTTTTTAAACTTAGCAATATATTTTGGAAATCTTTCCATATTCATAAGATTCTTATTTTTTATACACCTGCATAATATTCAATTATTGGATATAGTTAATTTATTTAATCAATCTGCTACTGATGGGCATTGTTTGTACAATGTTTCCTGTCTTTTGATGTTAAAAACAATGCTGCAATGAACAAATCTGTGCACTCAACATTTGACAAATTATTATAAGATAAATTTGTAGAAACAGGAGTACTGAGTCAAAGCTTATAAGCATTTGTTCCAATTCACATTTATATAAATTTATACTCCCATCAACAATGCATAAAAGTCCCTGTTTCCTTGCAGCCTTGCCAATACAGTGTGACATAAAACTTTCAGTTTTTTGCTAATATAATGAATTAGAAATGCTATGTCAGTATAGTTTTATATACTTCCTATTTTGGGTGCAGTTGAGAAAAACTATAGTGTAGAAGCCAATGTTATTTTTTTGTGAACTGTGTTAGAATAATTTAACCAAATTCCTATTAGATGGTGACTGTACTTTGCCAATTACTAGGAGCTGTTATGTATTAGACAGATTAGCTCTTTAAGTCATCACATGAGTTGGAAATTTTACCTCCAGCTCGTCATTTATCTTTTGGCCTTATTTATGTTATTTTTTGCCATGTAGAAATTTTCATTATTTAAAATTAATTAATCCTTTGAAATCGACTTTCAGGTATTGAATTTTATTAAAAAGAGCTTCCCATTGTAAGGTCATAATAGACATTCATATTTTCTTCTATTACTTGTATGGTTATCTTTCATGTATATATCTTTGTTCCAAAGAGTTTATCCTGAAGTTTAATATAAGATATAAACGATATTGCATCTACCTGTCAAAGAATACAGTGTCTTTCTCATTTTAAGTATGCTTCTGCATATTCCTTAATACAAATATTACACATTTAAATATTTGCATGTTAATTTAAACTTCCTTATTACTAAATTATTTTGTTTTTAAATTATTTGTCTTTCAGTTGATTCTCTGCAGTTTATGGATACAAAACGTATCATCTGTAAAAAGTGATCATTTTATCTCTGCCTATCAAATTTTTATAATCCTATTTTTTATTATCTAAATACATTGGCAGTTTCGTCCAGCACAATATTAAAAAAGAGTAAAGAAAGCAAACAAAATCTGCCTAGTTTCTGAAATTACTGAGTGTTTTCCTATGACTCATGATGACTTTTGGACTCACATACATACATTTTATCACTCTGAAGAAGTTTCCCTTTATTTCTATTTACTAGGTATAGAGAATGGTTGCTAAGTTTTGTCACATGTTTTTTCAATGTCTACAGAGAAAATCATATGATTGTTCTCTTTAATATGATAAATATTAGTTTTCCTATTATTGATCCATCCTTGCATTGCTGAAATAAATTTATTTTGTTAATAACAAATTATTGCTTTCAGGGAATTCAAATTTTTTTTTTTTTTTAAGAAATTGCCACTTCTTTTTGGACTATTATTACTTGATATTGTTAAAGGACAAGAGGCCAAGCCTTAAAGCAATAAAAAATTCAACCAGAAAGATTTGCAGAGGAGAACTTTGGGTTAAGGACTAGGTATAAATTAATAGATTATGTTTGACAATTACAGTTTCATTGGTTAATGAAGCATTTTATCCTAACATTGTTTATGGGTTATTTTTTATTTAACAATACATTAATTCAACTTAGTACAGATTTACTGAACATCTATTATTTTCAAGGTATTGAGATTGTGTAGTTCAGTGGCTTGCAAACTATTTTTGGCCTAGACAGACAATAGAAAATATATTTTTATTGTAATTCAATATATACATATGTCTATGTATGTCTAAATACATATTAATGTTTATGAAAAATGACTTCATGAAACAATACAATACATAATCATAGTTCTTTTCTTCTTCTTTTTTTTTTTTTTTTTAAGACAGGGTTTTACCCTGTCTCCCAGTGACAGATCGTGCAGTGGCACGATCACAGCTCACGGTAGCCATGAACTCCAGGGCTCAAGTGATCCTCTTGCCTCAGCCTTCTGCATAGCTAAAATTACAGGTGCAAGCCACTGGGCCCAGCTCAATATTTCATATTCTATTATTTTCTATTCCTTATCATTTTTACTAAAGCATTGATTTCTATACAGTATATTGATTCCCCAAACCATAATAAATTGAAATTTACAGTTTGGGAAATATTATCATATTAGCTAAGGGGAA
>NW_012104098.1:1266362-1289597 GCF_000951045.1 Mandrillus leucophaeus | reverse complement strand
AAAAAAAAAAAAAAAAAAGTGAATCTGAACTGGATCTTCTCTTTCAAGACCTTGGAGATAACAGTAAATATTAGCTAAGTTACATAATCATTAAGGTGTCTCTTTTATTCCTACTTTTTGTGGATGTTCCTTGCTCCAAGAGCTATCAAACAAGTTGATAACACTGAGACATAGTGGAGATCTGTAAGGTATAACTCGAACTCATTCTGAAATGGTATATAGAAAGTAGCCTAAACTTTACAGCTTTTAGGAGTTTAAACATCTCAAAATCAGCCTGGAGGAAAGAATAATCTTATTTCTTCCTTAACTCAGTTTTTCGGGACCTCTTCAAAGTTAACTTTAGAGCCCATGAAGAACAGCTTTTTCTTATCATTTTACTATTACACAAACTTGCTAGGATTTATCCCTTGTGCACAGCAGATGGTATTAAAATGTAAATTACCTCTGGCAAATATGCTACCTACTTTCAGGTACAAGCTCAAGAAATCCCCTAACTATGCAAATATCTGTTTCTCTAAAAAACAAAAAACCATGTTTCAAAGTTAATTTACTTTGGAAGTAAGAAGTTTGGTTGTTGCTCAGTTTTTTTTCCCCTTATCTCTCTTTTCTTAAGATGTACCTATTGATACTTGGCACATATGTTTTTTCTAATTGTTGTAGGGAAGGGGTGGAGGGAGGTGTTTGCTTTGTTTTAGCATGTTTCTAAATGTGCCTGGGATTATATTCTTAAAGTTGGCATCTATTGAGCAAGGAGGGGCAAGGTACACAAGTTTGACAGAAATAAAGGTAAATAGCTATTTTTATACTCATCACAAGGATGACAAGTGCTAACAATGGCCAGAATGCCTATCTCCCGCTGCAACTGCAATCCGGAACTCCTCCTAATATAGCTGTAATAATCAGTTATGTCTAATACATCTCTTGAGCCTGGTTCTCTGCCTTAAACGTCTTCCTAAAATCTCTAACATTGACACCCAACTCCAAATTTTAAGTTCAAATAATAGCTGACTGAAAGTTTTCAATATATTTTCAGTGCTTATATTTGCTAATGATAACAATAGGTTTTCTTCAAAAAAAGTATTTTCTTCCTCAGAGTAATCTAAAATGAAATCTTCCTCCATAATAAAGAGGTGTGTATGTGTGTGTGTTATAGGTGCAGAGGTGCAAAGCGTTTTTTTTTTTAACTCTGACAAGTATTCTGACAGTTTTGCTTTGAGAGATCCTAAATGTAAATTGTTACAGAAACATCTAAAATGGTATTTTGAATTAAGTAAAATATTTTTGAAAACCAAGTTTTTTTCTTCCTTTCCTATTTCTCCCATTTATTTACTGTTGGATGGAATTGAGAAATGGAATTAATAGTGATTATTTAATCGGCCATGTGATGTATGACACCGAATGAACCAAATGCCTTCCCAAAATAAAGTGTATGAAAGAGAATGTGAAACTCAGGGTAAGAGATTTTTCCAAAAGTCTTCCAAAGAGTGTGAAGATGTGAACCTGAACAGCAACTGATTTAATACGATTTTGATCAATGCAAAAACTTCCTAAGAAACAAAAGCACGGCCAGGCACGGTGGCTCATGCCTGTAATCCCAGCACTTTGAGAGGCCAAGGTGGGCAGATCATGAGGTCAAGAGATCGAGATCTTCCTGGCCAACATGGTGAAAACCCATCTCTACCAAAAATACAAAAATTAGCTGGGCGTCGTGGCACGCACCTGTAGTCCCAGCTACTCAGGACGCTGAGGCAGAATTACTTGAACCCAGGAGGCAGCTGTAGTGAGCGCAGATCGCGCCACTGCACTCCAGCCTGGTGACAGAGCGAGACTCCGTCTCAAAAAAAAACAAAGAAACAAAAGCATAAACCTATTTCTAGAATGAAGGCAAATGCACGTTAACCCTTAAAAGTTGCAACAGAGTAGTTATCTGGCTCAAAGAAGGCAGAATCACAGCTATAGTAGGTAATGCTGGACGATGGCAGCTGTGAAAAAGCTGGATAATAAATACATACAATCGCATACATTATAATAAAGCATACTGCATGTTCCTACACAGATCTAAACCTAATTCCATTTATTCAGTATTCGATGTGTTTACTGATGTTTTCATGAATGTCAGGCACTGGTCTAAGAAAATAATATAATGTATTATGAAACAATCCTAATTTGAGGTATGAGGAAGGAAAACAGTGACTAGAGAGTAAATAACACTAGTCTCCTCCTGAATACGCTATACTGTTAAATAAAATTCTACAGGCTTAAAACAATAGAAGAATTTAACCACATAGCGAATATTTCCTTTATCTCTCTGCCACCCTGGGAAAATGTCAGTTTTCATAGTGAGGTCTCTCAAAATGATAGCCAACTAATCAGCCAAGGTTCTTCAGATAATGGGAGCTTGCCTGGCTAACCAGGCAGCCTGCCCATCAACTTCAGATCCACATATCTCCTGAAGTATAATCAGAGACTGATGTTCACACCCTGAAACCAATTCATAATGTGAACTCCTGCCTTAAAAATAAATTAAAGGGATAGGTAAAGGCAATGCATGACTCAAACCATGTGAATCTCAACAAGTATGTCCCATTTACCATCTTGGAACCGTCATAATTGGTTTTAGACCAAGCTTTTCCCATCAAAACTAAAAGACAATGGAAATGCTAAACACCAAATGTCAGTAAACCAAAAAAGTAAAAATATTCACATGGTGTAATAAATACTTAGATTTTATTTTACCTTAAAGCATTTTAGCAAATAAATAGCCATCACATTGTTACAATGTATGGGTGTACAACAGAAAAAAAAAAACAACTGTGTAACATCAGAGCTTTCTTATTTTGTATATGAGTAAAACAAGGAAAACAAGGCAAAAACAAGGTAAAACTCTTAGATATAGCAAAGCACTGCCTGGACCTGTTTTAATATAAAAGGATAATAAATTATAATTTATTGACCTTCTACTTAATAACACTATTTTTAGAAAAACAAAATCATATTACTACCATCTTAAATGTTAAACTCTTTCTTGGTTACAGGAACACAAAAAAGAGATATGGGTTAGTTCATTACCACAGAATGAATTACTCTGTAGCTGTTAATAATTATAATATATGCATGTGCTTAGAAACATGAAACAGTGTTGAGGACATACAATGTTAAAAGAAAATTAATTATGTCATAAATAATTTCTATTATACAATCCCATCCATTTCTATGTTTACATGGTCACAGAAAATAAACAGTTATACTTTGAGTTGCTAAGTGAATTATATGCAAAGCACTTAGAACAATGTCTAATACACAGTAAACGCTCTTTAAGAATTTCTGCAGGCTGGGGGCACAGTGGCTCACACCTGCAATCGCAGCATTTTGGGAGGCCGAGGCGGGTGGATTGCTTGAGTCCAGGAGCTCGAGACCAGCCTGGGAAACATAGTGGGATCTTGTCTCTAAAAAAAATTTTAAAAATTATACAGGCAGGATAGCCTATGCCTGTAGTCCCAGCTACTTGGAAGGCTGAGGTGGGATGATCACCTGAGCCTGTGAGGTCAAAGTTGACACGAGCCACGATCGCACCACTGCACTCAAGCCTGGGTGACAGAGAGAGACCCTGTCTCACACACACACAAAAATCTGCTCTTATCATTTTGTATGGTAATTGGCTCTGAATGTACAATTATGACAGCTTTAGCCCTGACTTCCTTTTACTTGTACATGTTCTCCTTCTCGTTAATTAACCTGCATTCATTCTATCAAAAATGTTTATTTAAAAACATATATCATTAGAATATATTTTATAAAAATCACAATTTTCATGTCCAATAATCACAATTTGGAAAAATTAACCGATATTATAAAAAATTCACCTAACTGTTGTACCTCATAATTTGTACTCAATAGCACTTAAGGTAAATTCCATAGGTAAAAAGCCCAAAATTTGAGGTATATAAGGAAGAGAAGAAATAAACATTAAAATGTTAGACATCTGAGTGTTCTGTGCTGAACAGTGAAAGAAATTAATTTCACAAAAACTCCTGACCCCAATAAACAAACCAACATTGAAAGGAGCAATTGTCATTCAACACTACCTCCCCAACACAAGCCTTATGAGATACTGCCATTCAACCCACAGTTACTGAAAAATCATATCTCACATTTATTGGAACACTTACTATGTGCTCCATACTTTGCTAAGAGATTTAAAAGCTTAATCTCATTTAATTATCCCAACAGTCTTATGAGAGAGATGTTCTTCACACCCTTTAGGGCTGAGAGGAACGAGGCATGGAGAGGGTAAGTAACATATCCAAGATCACACAGCTGGTAAGTGGAGCCAAGATTTGAACCTAAGCCCCAGAATTTAATCAGTAGTTATTGAACACCTACTCCAGGAAAAATGCTAGGCACAGCAAGTAGCTGTTAACTGTGCAATAGTCAAGACCTCTGCCCTGCTAAGGGCAGGGGCTCTAACAGTTACTTTAGGTCTACCCTCTTCAAATTCTGATCCTGAGCCCCTACATCCATCGCTGCGGTCACTACAACAGCATTTATCTCCACTTGCACCAGAAGGCAAATTACAATACTTCCGTTTCCCACTCTTGACAATGAACAGAGGAAAGTGTATTTTCCAAATTCTGATTTGTGATTTAAAATGTATTTCCTCATAGCGTTAGTTTGTATAATACTATTAACCCCACTACAACTGTCACATTAACTAAGCCTTTTTATTGTTGTTTTTTCAATGAAATTTAACCACCATTTTAGCAGTGTTTCAAATGAAAAATACATTCTTTAATCCCTTCATTTTATTTTTAAAGTTATCATACAAAAAATATGAGCATTTTCTTCCTTTTAGCATTCAGTTCTACAACATGTATAGATTCTTATAACCACGACATATAATCAGGATACAGAACAAAAAGGCATTCTTATTTAAAAAAGAAAGATGACTTATAAATGGACTTAAAAGACATCTCTGTTACATTAAGAACTTTTTACTCTGTCTTCTAACACATCAGGCTTTCCTTCTATCCTAGAATAAGTGAATTGGACACCACAATAGAAACACTTGGTATATTTTTGCAAAATATATTTTTTATACCTGTGGCATTTCCATTTTTAAGGATATTTAGAAGCTGTGGTTTTATAGGGGCTTTATTAAAAGAGTTGAAATTCTTTTCCATGGCAGAGTTTTGACAACTGTGGAAATAATTAAATGAGCACACCTTTTCAACACTACACATGACTGAGAACTGCTTATCCAGAAGAGGCTAGCTAGGTGGAGGGCTCTGTGCTATGACTATCGACTATGTATTATGCAGTATTCGAAGACATTTGTAAATGTGTTCTATATTTGTAAAACTATAACTAGAAGTTCTTTATATTAAAACACAACAGAAGTAAAAAACACTAACTTAACAAACTAAAAAGGTAGTTGAAAGAATATTAATCAAAGTTCTTGTTTAGCTTTACAAATGCCACCTAAAACTTTTTTTCTCAAAAAATTATTTGGAACAGGGTCAGTGAGTGGCCAAAGAATCACTTTCAGATTCTAATATTCTCTAACACTTTTGGAACTACAAAGTCAGTCATTAGTGCTAATATTTTGTGCTTGTGAAAAAAAGTCTCTACTCAGGTCAGGTACCACCTTCGGGCGGCAAAGACAGTTACTTTAATGGTATTAATTTGACAGAAAACAAAAGAATAACATTCACTCTCCCAAACTTCTTCTCCATACCCTCCAGCACAATCTGGTACCTGAAATCTCCATTATCAGAAATTTCCTCCTATGGCTTGGGAACCAATTTCTAGAGACATCTCTATTAAGGCATTTATGCTACTATAAAACAACAGTAACCTATTAAACTATGTCAGTCTCAAAAACCTCAGCTTGAATTCGTTTACTTGAATTGCTCTATGACAGGATGGAAAGCTGGGGAAAGGGTTCCTAGTGTCCACAGGCAGGTTTTGGTTTGGATAAAGAAAGATTGCGAAGACACGTATCAGAATCACGCAACCCTGAAAGTCAGGCAGGACTGAGCAGGACAGCGAGGCAGCAAGCAAGTACCACAAAGGAAGTGGGTTTGCAAATGGGAGTGCTAAGAAAGAAAAAAAGAATAGTAAAAGGGGCCCAAAAACAATTCATAGGTAATTCTCTAAAGCCAGCCCTATCTGTATAACCTTTGCTAGGGCACTGGTGGCATGCCCCTTTCCTGCATTCTAAGTACTCATCCTACCACAACCTCATTTTTTTTAATGAAATAGGTCAGCTTGACAAAGAGCAAATGACTGAGATGAAACAAATTTCCCTAAGTTTAGTCAGAAGAAGTTTCATTAAAAATCTAAAGCTGCGAGCCAGCACAAACAAGAGAGATGAAAGTGTGGGAAAGAAGAAACATGAGAAGGAGAAAAAAAAGAAAGGATGTACCACTGTTCTGTTGTTATTCTGTTACAGATGACACATATAAGGAAGTCCCTAGGAATTTTTTGTATTAATACTCTACCCTACTATGGGGCACAGCTATAGACATATCCATCTTTGTCAGCTCCGAGTTATAAGAATAAGCCTGAAGTCAACCTGAATGGACTTGGGTACTGAATACAAGGCTTTCCCTATAGACACGGGTTCAGAGGTCACCATCGTATATGGATCCCTACCACATCCTGTGTGCATAAGGGCATGTGATATCAGATCAAAATTGGCCTTTACTAGCAATCTTGAAGGAGAAGAAAAATAGTTAGTAGTCAGTAAGTACCTGGCAAAGAAAGAAGTAGTCTCACTTATTTGACTTTAGTGAGATAGTATCTGTTTGTTTGGAGAAAAGAATTTGCTGTTGAAGGTAGACTACATGTTATGTGAGCCTGGGTCTCTCCCTCTTTTCATTCCCCAGGTAAAGGAGCCAACTCCATCTCTCTTTCTTCAAGGGCAGTTCCTAATCCCATCCACTTCATGGAAGTTAACTCATCTCCTTTTAGTCATTTGTTCATAAAACAATGGGAAGTGGTACACCTATTCTCTGCCAGGTACAGGGGCAAAATTATAGGTACACAGATGAATAAGACACAGTCTGCCCCAGAGGAGCTCAAAGTCTAATATGGGAGACAAAGATATAAAACAATAACACTATAATGTGAATACTATAATAGATACATGTACATACTCAGTGCTGTAGAAATATGGGGAATTAACTAAAAATTCAAATAAGCAGTTATACTGCACCTTTGAAAAGGATTGAGAGTTTGCCTGGTTGAGAAAAAGTACAGACATCCACGGTTCATGCAAAGAAAAGGGAATCTGAAAGAATTATGTTATGCTGAAGACATAGCAAGTATCTGTGGCTGAAGGGTTCATGCAAAGAAAAGGCAATCTGAAAGAATATGTCATGTTCAAGACATGGCAAGTATCTGTGGCTGAAGCACAGTATATGTGAAAAGGAATTTCAGGAGACGAAGACAAAAAGATAGATTGGGCTGTTTAATAAAGGCTGTAGTACAAAATACTAAAGAGCTTATTAGACTGCATTCCTTAGGTAAGGGGAGTCATTCAGGTTATCAGAAAAAAGAATGGCAAACAAATTTTTATAACAGAAGTAGGTGACAAAACTACTGAAAGACAATGATTAATTCTATAAATCTAACTGCAAGGCAGATGACCTACAATTCTTCCTAAGAAATCACTTTATCCTGCACTTTATATATTTATTTATTTTTAAGACAGTCTCATGTAGTCACCCAGGCTGGAGTGCAGTGGCAGGATCTTAGCTCTCTGCAGCCTCGACCTCCTAGGCTCAAGCGATCCTCTCACCTCAGCCCCTCAAGCAGCTGGGACTACGGGTGCATACCACAACACCCAGCTAATTTTTTGTATTTTTTGTAGAGTCAGGGTTTTGCCATGTTGCCCGGGCTGCTATACTTTAATTATATGAAAATAATTTTACTATGTTTGCCTGAATGTCTCAAACTCACATCTAAAATATTAAACTGCTATTTAATTTTTTAATTTATGTATGATGTAATTGTGAAATCTCATTCTTTTGAAGAAAAAATTGCATTCTTCTTCTCTGTCCTATGTACAATATTTTTCAGAAAGTACTAAATAGATACTTGCTGACTGATTCAGATGCATAACAGTTATCCTATAGGATCTTTTTTAGAAACTAGTTTTATGCTTTCTGATTCCATTTCTATTATATAATATTTCTACTGATTCTATTATATTCTCTGATACTATTTCTGATCTATTTCTTCAGACTGTTGGAGAAATATAAGGTCAACCAGGTAAGTATTTGTACAAGCGCATTTAAAATGTGCAGCTCTTCTTTCCTTCTGGCTCCAACTCATGGAGATATGGCTTCCTATCTTAGGCAAATCAGTACTTGGGTGCTACACTGATACCATTAGCTATATTTCTTACATTCAGTAGTAATTCAATGTGGAAGCTGGAGTTCTGAAACTGTTAGCAGATCATGTAGGATATTCCTGGAATTCTACCAATACTCTTTCTAACATTCATAGAGTTGCTATAAATACAAGGACCATTATGAAATGTTTGTGATTACTCCTGGAATATTACAACTTGTGGAATACTGGTCACTAAACATTTGATAGCCTCTTTGAGGTATAATAAAGAAACACAGAACTTTAGCAAAGGCCTTTTATAACTATAGCATTGGTTTAAAATGGCCATTATTATGTATTTGTACAAAAAACTAAATAGAATAATATCTGTTTCCATTCTTAAGAGTTCCTTCTCAGTTTGGTTAGAACAGCACACTAATCAGCTGTTGAAATCTAAACTGATTATTTCTGAAGTGTCAACAGATGCACAAACTCCCTGGCTGAAACAGGAACATGTGTCTATTTTGTGTAAACAGGCTGAAGGAATACAACTGAGAGAGAAGTACAGACATAAAAGAGAGTGTAATAAAATACAGTGTAAAAATATTCACATGATTTTATAAAACATTCCAATCAAAAAGACCTAGAAAGCCAAGTAAAGGGAAAATTATCAAAGGCAGGTAGAGGAAAAGAAAAGACAGACAGAGAGACAGACAGAGAGAGAGAGAGGGCAAACCACAATAAAATTATGCATATATGTTTATATTTTTAGTTTTTTCTTGAAAAGAGCTACAACTCTCTCTGCCTACCACCCAACCCTAAAGATACAGTTCAGTCACATTCTTCTATCATCTTCTGAAAAGTAGGGAATATTTTAGTGATTGATGGTAAAATGATGGTAAAATGCTATAATATCATAGCTCCTTGGAATTAGCTCCTTATATTATCATTGCACAACCACTATCTTCTTTCCTAAGTCCCTGCATATATACTATTTGACAGTATTTCCTAAACTTGCCTGATTATCCGAATTAGAGTCACAGGCTCCTCCTCCCTTGAACACTTTGATTCAGTATACTTGAGTTGAGGTCTGGGACTGTTTATGTTTCTCAAGTATCTAAGGTGATTCTTATGATCAAGCAAGTTTGAGAAAAAGGCCCTATGACATAACTATTTTTAAAATAAATTGGTTTTAAGGATTATTCTTTCCTAAGAAATTCATAATGTCTCTTGCCATGATGGCAGACCACAAAAGTACTACGTGACCTTGCTGAAACACTCTTACCAAATCTGCAGCGACATAATTAAATGGGCTAACATAGCTCTTAAATTTATATCCAATCATTCGTCAGCCAGTGATTCTCCTACTTAGATAATTCTCCAAACTAAAGCAAAGAGGTGAATGACAAAATCTAGCCTGGATAATCAAAAGAAACTGCAACCCTTCACATGGCTACATTTTGCCACAGGTGACCTGGAACACTGGTGATATTTCTGCAGCTAGGGTCAACTCCTCCCCAGATGTTCACACGAAGACGAAGCCAGCTAATTTCCCTGTTAAATGTGAGTGAGTCACCATCCTAACGATTTAGATTGCTAAGGTGCACATACTAAAATATATGCTTCCCGGCACAATTCCATATCTAATTACAACAGTAAATCCAATAAAGGCACAGTAAAACTGCCACTCAGGCAAGGGAGAAATAAGAAGTCATAAGCTAATTCAGATGTTGCTAATGTCCTTAGAGGAACAAATGTGGATGCCTACAACCACTTTCAGTAGACTCCATATTATCTTTTTCACCTAGGAATCTTTCTTAAGAAATGTCAGCTGGGAAACCGTGGTGAATTTCCACAACTAAACAGAGTAAAATCCTGAAAGATGATCATACTTTCTTTATGTGAGTTTTGTAACATCTCCCTATAGCCTTCTTCACTTTATGTCCTACTTTTAAGTCTCAAAGCATCAGGTTTTATAGTAACTGCTCAAAATTCTATGCACAAAGTCAAAATTGTGTATTTAAATGCAAACACAAGCAATGGATTTCTGTTTCCAAAATATGCATAGTTTTTGTACAAAATTTTATTTTAACCATAAGTTATTTGAATTGTCGAATAAAAGACTTAAAAGTTAAGAGTAAAGTGTTTAAAAGTAACATTAATAAGATACAAGTTATTGAAAATAAATTCAGGGTTTGGTTTGGTTTTGTTATTTACCACATTACATAGCTTCCTTGCAGCCGTTTGTGCAAAGGTGGAAAAAGACATAATATATACGTTAAGCACTACACCAAGGGCATCATTCCTCAGAAGAAATGATGATAGTATTCTAAATACAAGGGCCAATGCAAAACACTCTAAAAACCTACATGAAAACCTACTCTACAAGCGCTAATACATAACAAAGCATCTAAAACTCATGAGATACTTAGCTTGAGTCTTAGTAAAAAAAAAAAAAAAAAAAAAGCAGTGACATTTCAGACAGGCAGATGAGGGCTCAATATAAGGAAGAACTTTCTAAGACTTAGAGCTGATCAGCAATGGAACAGTAAACTTCCTTTCCTCTAGCACTTGAAGCGGTCAAGCAAAATCCCAGAGACCACCTGTCACGCATGCTGTCAAGGATATTCTCGCTTTGTTTAGGAAGTTGTTCTAAATGACCTTTGGGGTCACTTCCAAGTAACTGATTCAAGGATCATTTTCAGTGAGATGAATGGCATGGGTGCATGTCCACGTGTGCACACACACACGTACACACACACGCACACACAGCCACAGAAAAGAACTTGGAAGCCTGATGTTTTAAAATGTGATTTTACAGGCAAAAAGCAAAGGAGATCAATCAGCTCTGTACTGAAACTGCCATTGTGCAGAAGGAGGAAAGGGATACAGGTACAAGCCTTCTGCCTAGGGATTCTCTTTAGGTCAAAGAACAAACCCAGGTCCTAGGTAACCTTCAGCATACTCTCTAACAGTCTGCAAACCATCCAGTTCCTGGGACAGACTGGAAGCTACAAAACTACACGACACACTTGGATGCATAATTTTTCATGTACAAGTGTATATGTCATGCAATGAACTTTCTCTGCTCTCAAGGGTATTTCAGTTTCCCATGTGTATAGGGTGAGTCTAAACCTGGTAGTTTCCTGAACAAGTATACAAAAAAAAAAGTACCACGTTTCAACTTTTCTCAAGAGTAGACTGTGCCTATGTGTTTCCAAGGAATTCAACTTGCTAATCAATTGACAGACTCAGAGTTCTCTACCAGTCTTGAAACAGGAAAGAAAAAGAAATCAAGTCCTTATCCCTTACATCCTGCATGAGGTATCTATTCCCTTATACCTCACCTAGCAACTTAAATGTAATTAATTGTATAATTTTTAAGTAAAGACTTATTTTTCTTTCTGTATTCTTTGTTTGCTACTTCTTATTAGATACATACTCTTTTCCCCTAATAGAATGGCTATATGGATGGCAAGATTTCTTGATATAACAATTCAGATTTCATTAACCCCTGAACTTCATTGAACTGTTATGCTAAATACTTTGGAAGGGTTTCTTATGTGATTTACCAAGATAACTAGTGAAATTAGAGCAGATACAGAAATAAAAGCCACATCTTCTGTTCTAGAGTGTATAACATTTGAAAATTTCTACTTAACATCAAATCATCCATTCCCTCCCATTACCTTTTAATAAATACGCCTCAAACCATGAATCACGAATAAAATCTTTTTTCTCCCTTTCTCCTAGTTCCTAATAGAGTTTTTAATTATAATTTCTCCCAGACACTGAAGCAGCAATATTCTTCAGGAACAAAAATTAAATACAGAATTTCCAACCAACAAACATTTGAAATTATGTTTAAAAAACCATAATTAAGAAATGTCGGCCGGGCGCGGCGGCTCAAGCCTGTAATCCCAGCACTTTGGGAGGCCGAGACGGGCGGATCACAAGGTCAGGAGATCGAGACCATCCTGGCTAACATGGTGAAACACCGTCTCTACTAAAGAATACAAAAAACTAGCCGGGCGAGGTGGCGGACGCCTGTAGTCCCAGCTACTCGGGAGGCTGAGGCAGGAGAATGGCGGGAACCCGGGAGGCGGAGCTTGCAGTGAGCTGAGATCGGGCCACTGCACTCCAGCCTGGGTGACAGAGCCAGACTCCGTCTCAAAAACAAAAAAAAACAAAAAACAAAAAAACAAAAAAAACAAAAAAGAAATGTCAAATACACCTAGATACCATTTTCCCCCATTCAGATTAACTAAAATGGATAAAATGCATTGTTGTCAAGGTAAGAAAACAGACACACACATATTACTAGTTGTAATGTAAATTGTTATACTTTCCAAAGAGCAATTTGGCCACACTTTATCTATTAAAATATTCATTGCAAAGACTTCTTGATATAACAAATATACAGTTAAGTTATCCTAAGGATGTAAGGAAGGTAAATGAATGAACAAGAATATCACTGAGACGATGTCTACATAATAACAAAAATGTAGAAACAACCTTAATGTTCAACAATAAATGAGGAGTAAATTAAATCACCAAGTATCATCAGTGTATAAAGGTATTAGATGCACCCAAGAACAATGTTGGTATTAAAAAATATCCTAAATTAAAAATTGAGTCATAGGGCAAGTATGCACCATGCAACCCTATTTGTATTACTAATAGGAAAGGAAACAAAATATGTAGACACATAACTGTGCTAGTATATACTAAAAAATTATGGAAAAATAATTAAGGGATTGGTAGCACAGGAAACTGAGGACTAAGGTTACTTGAGTGGTGGAGCTTTTTCATTTTACATCTTTCTCTACTGTTTTAACTTTATACTATGTTCCTATATCATTTTTATCTAGAATCTCTATTTAGACTGCTCTTTAGCCCCACACTATGTCAGAATTTTGTAATGCTGGCCACATCCCCTGTGGCATGAAGTTTACCACCCACACCCCATCATCCCTAGCACTATCATGCCATAACACCAAAGTTCCAGTTCGGAACTTACGTAATGGATGGTTTCAGGGTTGACATTTCCCCTACCACTTTTCCCATTTCTTCACATCCTTATGTTATGTGTGTTGATTTCTGCCTTTCTTTCTCTAAAATCTAAGCTCCTTTGAGAGGAGGGTCAATGCTGCCTTAATTCTAACTTCCCACAAGGGCATTCTAGCAGGTACCAGTAATAAATAAACATTAGATTTGTTTTTTTATGAGATTATAGTTTTAAGGTTAAAATTGTATTTACAAGGGAAGAATTTCCTACTTTCCTGACCCTATAGAGTTGGTAATAAATCACCTTGAGACTAGAGAAACAAACACTGAGGTACTTTACTTTAAGCTTATAAATAATTTGTAATTATTAAACAACAAAGTAAATGATGGTAAAAAGGAGATAGAAACATCAGAAATAGTTCTAAATAAAAATTTTAAAAGAAAATATGCAGACTTGCAATAGGTATGGCATATGGTACAAGGGAACACAAAGAAAAACTTGACTGAAGAAAAAAATATTATAATAGTTTCCTCATTTCCAATACTGTCAACTACAATTTCAAAAAACAAAGCAAACACATTGGTTTCAGCTCATGGTACACATTTATAACAGTGAATAAGAACTACACATCAGAATGGAATGATTATTGATTTCTTAATGGATTACTGCTGCACAAATTTACACTCACCAAAAAACCATCAATCTTTGGATAATAATTATAAACCTATCACAGCCCATACAGCATTCTGACTGAATTGAAACTTACTGCTATCTGCCGGGAAATGACCAATTTTCTACTTCTCCAGCTCCAACCACAATACAGAATGGTGAGCAGCTACTTACATCAAATGCTATTATAGGACATGGTTTGTAACAGCCACAGCATACACCATTTGTAAATCGCTATTAGAGAGGTAAACAATCAGGTCCTGGTGGACTTTTCTTATTATTCATTAGCTTTGAAAACTGTAAATAAAATGGGTATAAGGCAGTTACACTTATCAAAGACCTTTCATTAGTGGCAGGTTGTGGAGAAGGGGTCAAGGGTAAACAGTACATTAGTTGAGGTCATGCTATTCTGACTTTACATCCTAATTTCAAACCTCTTCCCAAATCAGCACCAGAATCTCTGTAACTATAAAATTACATAGTTCTCTTTCTAAATCCTAAGGATGTTCTCAGTAAATAGTATTTTTACTAAATATCCAGTGGAATACCAATACAACTAAGATACTATTTTCCAAAAAGATAACCCCATTATGTCAGTTTCGCTTAGCGGTCCTTAATCATTGAATAATGATGTGAAACAGTATTGATCAATTAAGTTTGTAATTGTCATATTTTCCAGCTGTAGTAGTGTAAATAACACCACTTCCTTCCAGATAGTTAATTCCATTCTGAACACCTTATTTGAGCTATATTACACACAAATAGTCCTAGCATAAAGATAGCTAATCCAACCCAAATAAAAGTAATTTGAAATCAATAACACACTTGTTTGCATTTTCTCTTTAGGTCCTAATCTATCATCAAAGTTTTTGGTTAGATATGTCAACATTCTTTTCTAAAGAATTATAACATGCAATTTTTCCACTCAATTAACTAACTTAAGAATACATGTATTTCCAAAATATACTAGGAACTAAAGAAATGAGATTTGATTGTTTTTATAAAGCATTCCCCTTCCTAAGAGGCTATTAAATTACCATGATGATCAACCATAATAATTAAAACACTATTAAGTATAATATAAAAGCAAATAGAAAAAGCTAAATAAAGTTACCATTATAAAATAAAATAGATTTGTGAAATACCACAATAAATTTGTGAGATGGTGAAATGTGAGGATGCAAACTTGTTTTGTCTGTTTAATAAAAAAAGATATTCTAAATCTTAAAACAAGGCAAAAAAAAAAGTATTTCCTAGAATGCTAGTGGTAACTTTAGAATGGGGTTGGTATTCATTAATTTTCAAACCCTAGAAGCCTTATCTAATACATACTAAAAAGCTATATGCAAATATTTGCAGTCTATAAATGACAACAGCAAATGTGCCAAAAAATGAGCTAAGTGCTCTCTGCAATTGTTGCATTTATTTCTTCAAACCTTAAGGCAAGTATTATTATTATACAATTTTACAGCTGAAGGAACTAAATTTAGGAGATCTAAGGAAGATTCCTAAGGTCACATAGCTATTAGGTTGAAAAACAATGGAGTATCAGTAATCCCTTATGGCTTAACCCAAAAGTAGGGTGCACAACCAGGACTCCAAAGCAGGTCTATGTAATATGAAAGTCAGTATTCTTAACTACTTCTACAGGGCCTCACCCCAAAACATAAGAGTGTATCATGTAAAGCAAAGAACACCAAGCCAAGAGCCAGAAGATAAGGTTTTGTTGTTGTTGTTGTTGTTGTTGTTGTTGTTGTTGTTGCTGTTGAGACAGAGTCTTGCTCTGTCACCCAGGATGGAGTGCAGTGGTGTGATCTCAGCTCACTGCAACCTCCGCCTCCCAAGTTCAAACTATTCTGCCTCAGACTCCAGAGTAGCTGGGATTACAGGCGCAGGCCACCACACCCCACTAATTTTTTTTTTTTTTTTTCTGTATTTTTAGTAGAGACAGGGTTTCATCATTTTGGTCAGGCTGGTCTCAAACTTCTGACCTCAGGTGATCTACCCGTCTCAGCCTACCAAAGTGTTGGGATAACAGTCGTGAGTCACGGTACCCGGCCAAGTTTTTTAAATGTTGTTGTACTACTCTTTCCCCATGTGACTTTCACCTCAATGTACAGATTTCTAAAATAGAGGGTTTAGAATGAATGCTACAGTGTAAAATACTTTATTGGCTTTACAGACACACACAGAGAATTCTATTTATGGAAGGGAAAGAACAAGAAATCAGTTCATTTGTGAGTCCACATTTATTGTCTACTACATTCCTGGCCCTATTACATGAATGAACAAGCCAAATATTCCTTAAGTGTGTGTTGGGAGAAGAGATAAATACATAAATTAAATAAATTCAGATACTATTAAGTATAATAAAGAAAATAAAACAGGATAATGTCACAGAACGCCTGGAGAGGGGCTTATTTATCTAGGATGCTCAGGCAAAGCCTTGCCAAGGAGGCGACAGTTAAATGGGAATAAGAAAAGAAGGAGGCTTTCATGCAAAACCAGGAAGAAAACGTGTCCCAAACCAAAGAAACAGCAAGTACAAAGGTCCTTAGGCAGGAATGAACTTGCCGTGTCCGGGAAAAGAAAAAGGGAAGAAGTATTAAAAGTTCAGTGAACAGGGAAAGAATAGAGAAGAGGAAGTCAGAGATAGAGGCAGGGCCACAGCCTTTAGGAACTTACAGACTTTGGAAAGGAATTTCAGTTGTATTCTAGTTTCAATGGAAAGCTTTTGTGTTTAAAGCAATGAATTGTTATAATCTGATTTGGGTTTTAGAAAGTCAGGCTCTGTCTGTTGTGTGGAAAACAAACTATAGAGAAGCAAGAATGGAGGCAGGAAGACTGGTTAAACTGTTGCAACATTTTAGGCTTAAGGTACTAGGAAATGATGATAGACTAAAGTTACAGTAGCGGGCCTGGTGAGAATTGTTTAAATTCAGGATGTATTTCAGAAGCGGAGCCAAGGATTTCTGATAAACTGGATGTGGGATTTCCTTTGAGGAAAGAAACAGTGCTAGATGCAGAGTTGAAAGTCATCAAAGCATCTATAGTATCTAAATAAATAAATTGAGAGAGAGAAGAGGACCTGTACATAGAGATATACGGGCTGCAAACAGATGAAGGTGAGTACCAGATGTTTTCTGATCACTGAATAATTGGCAGCTATTGATTATAATCAATAGCTTCTATTGAGACTTCTTTTTTTTTGAGACGGGGTCTCGCTCTGTCGCCCAGGCTGGAGTGCAGTGGCGCGATCTCAGCTCACTGCAAGCTCCACCTCCCGGGTTTACGCCATTCTCCTGCCTCAGCCTCCCGAGTAGCTGGGACTACAGGCGTCCGCCACCTCGCCCGGCTAGGTTTTTGTATTTTTTTTTAGTAGAGACGGGGTTTCACCGTGTTAGCCAGGATGGTCTCGATCTCCTGACCTCGTGATCCGCCCATCTCGGCCTCCCAAAGTGCTGGGATTACAGGCTACTTCTAATGAAGCCACACCTTCTCTATTTCTTCTCTTTAGATAGGGACACTAGATCTTACTGTTCTATCAAAAGTTTCTAGTTTTCTGATATCCTCTAACTGGATCATTTCCTTTACCTCAATAGTCAGTAATCTAGAAAATAAAAACATGTGGTAAAAACAGAAACTCAGAAACAAATACTAATCACTAAGCTAGGGTCTCTGACAGGCAGGAAAGAAGTCAAAATACCAAAGCATGAGAGCATTTTAGAGCAATAAATGCTTTGTTATAAACTGACAAACACAATTAACAGACATTAATCACCAAAGCTGTGCCTACCTAGAGATGTGATCCTGAGAACACAGTAAGATCCAAAATATTCATAAACTTCACACTTGAAAAGGAAGCAGTGGGGAAGCACTGAAGTTCTCCACCACCCTTAAGACCCACCCAAGTAGGGAAAAATCAATTTTAATTGTGATTTAAAATAATCTTACTAGTAGCTGAAAGTGTTTTACAGTAATTCAAAGGAAAAGAACGTCAAACAGAAAATTACAGATTGATTACCACAAACAGTTCTTTTTGGCACATAAATGTATATGACTTGATTATCATTAAATTGCTACTAAAAATATATAGATACAAGCTTGAATTTTCAGTTCAGTTCGGATTAAGTACACTGCTTTCGTATATATGCCAGTTAGATATTATGGTCTTAATTCACAGAAGCGTATGCCAAGCAAATTATATTTCATGAGCTTCCAAATAACACAAAGTTTTGTTGTAATGTTAAAGGGGAAAAAAAAAACAGTGAAAGACAATAAAAGACTACTTCTTAAGAAGATGATCTGTTACAATGTAAACAAAGAGAATACATGGTATTCTTCAAGTTATTAAATATATTGGCTTATTTCTTGCAGCTATAGGAATGATCACAAACAAATGCTTGCAAAACTAGATAATGATTGCTCATGTAACAAATTGCTTGGACATATTTAAGCAAATATTTCTAGTAAGAATTAAACTGAGGGGGAATGTAAATGTTGGGATAAAACTGGGGGAAATGTCTTTTATAAACACTGTGTATACGAACCCAGGTACTGTTACAATAATCACACACAAATGTGATGATTATCACAACTGCTCTAAGAAAATGGAGGTCTGGCTCACAATCTGGCATAAACAGAACTGTCTTAACAGTTTTAAGGAAGAGCCATTTGATTCACAGGATTCTAAATGATCTTTGGGATTTAGCTACTGGATAAAAGTTTATTGAAAACAACATTAGAATTACATGCCATTTTCATGTATATCTACTAAATGAGTGATTTATGACTTGAAAGATTTGGATCATGAAGATCAGAAATATTCATGACTCAAAATAATAATGGTAACAATAACTTTTAAATTGTATCTTTCAGATTTTCCAATAATACCTCTGACCTGTTTGTATATACATTTCAAGATTCTCTAGGTATACCTTAAAGTGTTTTATAAAATCTATCTCTAAATCTAGAGTGACACTGAAAAGATGTATATTTTGAAGCCATGTGAAGATTTTGAAGCCATGTACTTGAGAAGCTTTTAGTCCAATGTAGTACTTTGCTTGAATGAGTGTTGAGAAGAGAGTTAAAAGTTGTCTATGCTAGAGCCAACGTTAGTACATTTATTTTAAAACTGCGTTCTGGGTAAGACTAGCTGAGTGATTTGGTCTCTGGTATCCTCAACACAGATAGCATAACTAAAGTAACCTATGGGGTTAATCTGAATAATAACGCCTGGAATAACTGAGAGATGTCTCTAATGCATTCAGTCAATCAGATAACCAACACATAGGGATATTAACTCATAATATATTTTAAAATAAACAGCCAATCTTCTTAATTGAGAGACTACTATGTACAAGGCACTGTGTTAGCTTCTGTGGAAAAGATAAATGAATATTTCTTAAATTATTTCTTAAAATGTATGAGGCCCTGTGATAAAAGCTTTACTAAGTTTATTAACCCTCATAACAACTCCAAGAGACAAGCACTAACTCTCCCTATTTTGCAAATGAGGTCATGGAAACTAAAACACAGCACAGGCAAGATACTATCCCAGTTGGTTAGGTGCTAAAAGTCATATTCTGTCTGCTACCCTCAGGCTGCAGAGATTACAAAGGCATTTTCCCTGCCCTCAAGGAGTTTCCAGTTACACAGAGGAGATAAGATGTACTCAAGAAATTAAGTAATGATAAAAAGGATAGGAAGTGATAAAGGCATCCAAACTTTTAGAGAAGGGACTCTTGGATTAAAAAAATATATATATCATATGGAATTAGGGATCGACTGTCCTGTGCCTATGACAATAGTAACTCTGACCCCAAAAAGGTGAAACTTCACTCATGAAAATGTCTGTTTATGTATACTCTAATGTGAAATCCTTTTAAACTGAATATTCTGTTTTATCCTTGATTCTACACAAGAGAAGAGGAAAGAAAAAACACTGCTGGGGTATGTATATGTGGTTCTGAGAATTCCAGATATGCAATAGAGACATGAATTTAATATAACATATAGCAACATAAGTATGGAAATTCATAAAATTTCAGAGCTGTACTAGGAGTTCATTCGCCAACACATCTAGTATACAAGTAAATAAGTCCATCCTAAAAACTGACTCTGGACAAGGTCACCTAGGGAGGTACACCATGCAGCCAAGACCTGCCAGCAAACACATCTTCTGAATTGCCATCCTCAAATGAAATGCATTACTACCACTTAATTACCATTTCAATTATACCCCTCACAGAGTAGGTTTATGTGTGATTCACTTTAATTAGGTAATTTTACTTTTATTTCTTCAGTAATTGATTTGAATACAACAGAATTAATAGTCTCATATTGCATACACATTTCTTTTCAAACAAAAACTCTGAGTCTGTCTACCTGACAACACTCAAACAGATGAAAAGCAGAAATAGTCAGGAAGCGATCCAGATATATTGTGTTCCATGCAATGGTTTGGACTAATTTTTAAAATTATTGTTGATTAAAAGCAGACTAAAAGCATGTCCTTCCTAGAAGACTATTTGATACATGTTTGTGGGATCTGTCTCTTAGTTATTATGTAATTCAACTTTTTTCTCATACTCTTTTATCTAACAATAAAATAGGAGCTATCATTCTGGCTAACTTACCATGAGCCAGTCACTGTTCCGGAAGCTTTAAATATATTGTCTCTAATGCTTACCACTCCTCTGACAGAGAGCAATACCCCCTTTTTACAAATAAAACTGAGATTCCAAGAGATGAAATATCTGTCTAGGGGCCACATATTTGACATATATTAGGTTCCACTTCTTTATATACCACAGAGGGAGAGAAACAGGAAAACTTGCTCAATTCTGTAATTTTTAAAAACATGTTTATTGACCAGGCACGGTGGCTCACGCCTGTGATCCCAGCACTTTGGGAGGCTGAGGTAGGCAGATTACTTGAGGTCAGAAGTTCAAGACTAGCCTGACCAACATGGTAAAACCCAGTCTTTACTAAAAACACAAAAATTTGCTGGGTATGGTGGCAGGTGCCTGTCATCTCAGCTACTCGGGAGGCAGATGTTGCAGTGGAGCCAAGATCGTGCCACCGCACTCCAGCCTGGGTGACAAAGACAGACTCCGTCTCAAAATAAATAAATAAATAAATGTTTACTATTTTCCAGTAATAAAATGCTAAGTGCTATCAAAAAGAGTAGATTCCTCTGACACTGGTTGCATAAATGTTAAGCTCAAGTTTTGATCAGCACATACTATGCTAGATGTCAAAGCATTTTGAAAAAAGTATCTTACAAATAAAATGGTATTCTTAATAGACTTAAAATTTGTTTTTTTTTAAGCAAGTTAAATATATACCCTGATCTTTTTATTATTGTTATTATTATTTATGGGCTTAGTAAACCTTTTCTTCAACAATGATACACATGTAAAGTTTATCTCACATCTGATAAATTTTTACTACAGTATTAAAACAGATTAATTTTTTAAAAATGTCTCAGTGGGTAAAAGCCAACCTGAGCCTTCTAAATCTAACAGAGTATGATCTCAAGAAAGTCTTCTGGAACCCTCAGTGCCTGTGTCTTAGACACTTCAAGAGGAAAATGGAAAAACCAGAGATCAGAGGACAAAAACTGGATGCAAAACCCCATCTCATCTGTTCAATATCAAGTTCCTTCTTCATTGCCACCTCCCAAGAGGGGGAAAAAAAGGCAGAGAAAGTTCTTTCTGGCAGCCTTGCAGTCTCCCTAACCCCCTACCAATCACCTTTCCCACTAAAGTAAAAAGACAACTGAGGGGCAAGATCAAAGTTTACAGCATCCATGATAATTCAGGAATATGACCAGTTAGGGTATCTCTCACACACACAGTATAGTACACAGTCATTTTTGCAAAAGATAAAAGCAATAGATTAGTCCAAGATGGCCACTGGTAATAGCACTGGTTTATAACTAATATAACTTAATAACCAGGCACCACTAACTTTTATCCTGCTTTAATTGGCTAATTGTTCTAGAATCAATCCCTTAGGACACAGTTCTTTTAACCAATCTACCCCCATCTCCAATTCCCTGGCTTTCAAATATCTGAAGAAGTATGC
Organism: Mandrillus leucophaeus; assembly: GCF_000951045.1. Taxonomy (NCBI): domain Eukaryota; kingdom Metazoa; phylum Chordata; class Mammalia; order Primates; family Cercopithecidae; genus Mandrillus; species Mandrillus leucophaeus. The sequence continues at coordinate 1,267,495 of NW_012104098.1, read as the reverse complement.
TTCTTTCTACTGAATCTAAATGCTTATTCATTTAGCTTCTACCAGAAACCATTCTAATCTTATTGCCACATTCCTCATCGCTTAAGCAGGCAGCTTCCTTGATTCACTTATAAATTCTGATTTATCTTTATTTATTTCTTTGTGAAGAAAGAAATAGGGGAGGAAAAGATGCTAATTTTCATTTACTCTATTGCTCTCTCCAGGAGATCTAGTAACTCAAGTGGAGTCTGTGGCTTGTCCTCCACTTTTGAATCTGTTATGTTTACTTACTTTCTTTTGGCTCCAGCTTTCTTCTATGCTCTCTATACTTCACAGCTCTGCTCTCTCTTTTATAGGCCTTAAGTTATCTTCACAGGTTCTACCTCCATTAGCAACATACCAGAGTTGTCTTGCTAAAAATAGTTTCTCTTTAATAGTTTTAATGTAAAAAATCAGCAACATTCAATGGAATTTTAAATTGATGAATAAGAAAAACAGACTAAGACTCTTTTTTAAAAGTAAACTTGTTTGTTACATACAAGATAGAATTGAAATTCTATGTTTTAACTCATTCTACTCAGATTTCTTTTGCCATCAGATGCCACAATGTTTCCTTAATATTGATATGTCATTTTAATATTTATATGTACATTATTTAGTGTATGACATTTCATGCTAGGAATGAATATTACTCATAAAACAATTCAGAGTATGTAACATTTGGAAAGTCCACTGGAAACAACCTAGCCAAGTGTGGTGGCTCACACCTGTAAACTCAGCTACTCAGGGGGCTGAGGCTGGAGGATCACTTGAGGCCAAGAGTTCAAGACCAGCCTGGACAACGCAATGAGAGAGTGAAACCCTGACTCTAAAAAAAAGTGTTAAAAATTAGCTGGGCATGGTGGCATGCACCTGTAGCCCCAGATACTTGAGAAGATTGCTTGAACCCAGGAGTTCCAGGCTGCACTGAGCTATAATCGTGACACTGCACTCCAGCCTGAACAACAGAATGAAACCCCATCTCAGGAAAGGAAAAGGAAAGAAAAAGGAAAAAAGGAAAGGAAAGGAGAAAGAGAAAGAAAAGAGAAAGAGAGAAGAAAAGAGAAGATAAGAGAAACAAAACGAAACGAAAAGAAAAGTAAAGTATGCCGGGC
>NW_012104098.1:1250459-1265897 GCF_000951045.1 Mandrillus leucophaeus | reverse complement strand
AAAAAAAAAAAAAAAAAAAGAAAGAAAAAGAAAATACCTTATATTTTGAGTAAATCTATAGTAAGATAGTATTCAATAAATCTGAAGATAGCATTTGTACATGAAAATGCCCGATTTCAGTATTTATCATTGATGACAGCTGATCATTTTTATGAGTCTATAATTTCACTGAAATTTCAAAGTTAAACGGATGTAATCAGAGCCACTATCAGTTTTCTGGCTCTACACTTTCTTTTAGAGGATGGCTGACTGAATTCATTTGTCTTGTCTTTAAATTACACAAACAACATATGAATTTATTTTTTGTAAGAGACTTAAAGAATGTAGAACTATTTAGAATAAAATATAAAATAACCTGTTTACCCTCCTATATTCCAAAATAAACTATATCAAGTTTTGACGTTTCCTTCTTGTTCTTATTCTTTGCTTTCACACATTCACATGCATACACATGCACACATCTGCTTTTAAAAACATAAATGGCATTATCACATACATAGAGTTGTATGAAATCAATTGTCTAGTTAACTATAGCTTCTCTGGCTGAAAAAAAAAATCTTTTCAAATTTGTTACAAGTATTATACTCAAAATGCAAGACCAACTAAAACTATGCAAATGTATCCCCCAAAATTTATGCAAACAGCATTACTGCGATTATTTATGTAAAAATAATTTATTTTAAATTGTGTTTTGTTGCAGTACGGGGGTGTTTCTTTTTGTTTGATTTTATTTCCAAAAAAATTAAACCTAAAACTACCATTAGGTCATTAATGTGTCATAATTCAGACAGATGGCAGTGTGTAAATTCATGTTTTGAGAACTTACAAACAGCAGACTTACAGAAAAATCTCATACTTACTTTTATAGTTCTAAGTTATATCTAGTCACAATCTATTGCTGCTTTCAAGTAGTTTTCAAAAATGTAATAATGTAATAGAAGTCATTTTATATTTCCAAATACTACATTCAAGTCAGTGTTTTTAAGGTGTAAGTCATTTTAAAGCAGTACACAGAAATGATTAGGTACCGCCTATTTTTAGTACCTAAAAATTATTGAATAGCTCAGTTTTCAAGCTTTAGATGATATATGGGTGATCTGAGCAAACATTTCCAACAGAAATAGACAGACCTTTTACAATCAGGAATTAAACATACATCCTCAGCCCTAAAAACTATAGAAATGCCACTTTTCAGTCTAAAAAGCAACAGATGTGTTGAAAACAAAGTGATCTACTTCAGACCATCTGAATAATAAGCATATTGGCATAAGTCTGATTAGAAGACCGATATTTCCATATGTAAATATTACTTGCTAAAATGCATATTTTTAAACAACAAGGACATTTATGAAAATGGCCATAAAAGAAAATGTTTTATATACTTGTAGGAGAAATTAAGCCTCTTTAGAACGCAACCAGAAATTCTCACTGTTAATTCAACTGAAAACAGAGCAACATAGTACCCTACCACTTCAAAATATGATCAAGCCCTGCATGTTGATGTCTTAGTAAGAAGCAGGTAGAGCTGACATAGACAAGTGTAAGGAGAACTACAGCTTCAATGATAATGAGAGCAATGACAAAAACGTCAAAAGTGTAGACACCCAGAATGTTAATTCATTAGAACGTGACTTCACACTGATTAATTATACACTCATCAAAATATCTGGAGTGCATAAGAAAACCTAATTGAAGCATTCCATCTTGTATATGCTACTAAAAACAGTTTAAATAAGTGATAGAGAACTGGCTTTAAAATTACAAGTGTATGGAATTAAATCTGTAACCTTAAATGTGCTATATCAAGATATTAATAGTAGTAATGAAGATGATGATGGTGGTATCATGGAAACATCTACATTAACATTAATGTGGACTCCACTGAACATGGTTGTATAGAATCAGAAAACATAAAAGCTGTTTAGAACCTTAGAGATCAGCTTTTGGGACCAATTTGAACATTACAAAATCTTTTTCAGAGTGAGACATTATAAAAATAACACATTCCCAAACAGAAAAAATCACAAGTAAATTAGGATTTTGGATTATTTCAACAACTAAGAAATCAAGTTTCCAAATTTTTTTTCAAGTAGGTCAGAAGCATATTATTTAAATAGACATATGTAATATGCTAATCTTAAGTAGTTCCTTCATTCAACAAATATTTACAGGGCTCCTACAATGCATACAATGCTTATGCTAGGGATGAAGAGGCATGACCATTTTCCTCAAAGATTCACATCTGTAAAACCTGATTAATTTCGTTATAATCAATGTATGGCCCCCAAATAAATCTATATGCTTTGAAAAGTTACTTAATTCACACTCAGTAATTAAGACAGCTTTCCCACTAACTAACATGAAATACAACAGTTTGCTATAAAATCTCATTTACTGCGGTCAGATCACTTCAATAATTTCAAGAGACTGGTTTGGTGTTTTTTTCCTTCTGACCTATAAACTGGAAAGTGCCTCTATATCAACAACTAACTTAAGGATCTTTCTCAGGGGTAATGCTATTTTCCATCTTCATCTAAAATAGATATTAAGAACTCTTAAACTGCTGACCACATCACCTATCGAGATTTCTGTGAATGGAAGTTTGAATTTATGGCAATAGTAGCTGAAGGAAGTATCCTTTATGGGCATTACAAGATTGTCTTCATCGAGTTAGGCTATAAAATCAACATTTTACAAATTAAAGCAGAAATATAAATCACATTAAAGAAAATGAATGGATCCCAGGCCAGAAAGAACGGGTCGTAAACTGATTGTATGTATTAATATAGGTTAAAGACTGAATATGGGGGGTTTAGCCTAGGAAGCCAAGAGGGAAAAAAAACGACTCTCTGAAGTATTTTGGTTGAACATCGACGTAGGGAATCTAAATCCATGTCCATTCAAAGGAGAAAGAACTGGACAAAGGATTTCCACCATAATTATCCAAATAGCAATGCTATCTCTATTGTGATGCTGAATATATTAGGCTCTCTTAGTCTAATGCCATTAAACATTTGAATTATATAACTAACTCCCTTTATTCAGATTCCTTGCTCAGTAAATGACCTTTACTGATTACCTATATAGGTCAGTTCACAAGAACAAAACGATCTGGTGAAGCCAACTAGAGTGATCTAGCTCCTATGTTTGTTGGTTGGATATGCATGTGTGTGTGTGTGTGTGTGTGTGTGTGTTTTAGTTTTAATCAATATCTAAACATGAACTGGCATTCTGATTTTAAATATCAATTTCGTAAACTTCTTTAATGTCAGTCAACCTTGAGATACAGATCCACTCTAAGTGTGCCACAAATCTAGTTTCAGAACTTGCAAGGATGAGTGCCAAATCCTGCATTATAAATAATTCTGTGGGGAAATGTTATCCTGTGAGAACCTATCTAAGTGGCTGGTTGCCCTTTTGTCTGTTTCACTATACATCCTCAAATTTATACACGTTTGAAAAACTCTTGGAGGTAAAAGGTGATAAGCAGCTTATTAATCTATAATAAAGTCACAGTTAGCACATCACACTCATTTAAATGTACTTCTAAATGTAATAAGCATTATTACAATCTCATACAAAATATCAATTCATTTGGACCCTTGAAGATAACATCCTTCTCTAGAAAACACCCCAAGCCTTTTTTTTGAGCCCCAGCACCAGCAATGCATCATACACAGTAAGTGCTTAATAAATGTTTGCTGGATCAATGATCGAAAGATGAAAAATATCTCTCTAGGGAGTTCTGACTCTCCACACACAGGAAATCTCAGAAGAAGTGTTTCTAGCATTAACATTCATTTGGAATTCTATGGTGTCTTGGGTAGTCAGTGCTTACATTTTTAAGATGGAATTCTATAATAAATATTTTAGAATAAGTATGTTAACTAATATGTTATCTATGCTATACTTTCCCATCTAGGTAACCTCATCCCAAGGGGTATGATATTATATTTTTTAAAAATAAATTATATACAAAATCATTTTTAAATAATATATATTGTATCTGCATATTTATCTCAAAGTCTTCAAAAAGGCTCTGGTGAGGAGTATGAAATTCCTCATCTATTAACGTGGCAGGACTGACCAGTATTTAGCTAACAACCTGTAACAAGTATGCAATATTTTCAAGAGCATATTAATTTATAAAGAAACAGGTTGCAGAATAAAGACAGAGCGTTAGAGTAGAGGCACTGGAGTATACGGCATACATTAGTCTTATGATTTTTTTTAAAAACATAGAAGTTATGATATTAGATATACCACAAAATGTTGAAGAGCTTTTTGTTTAAAAATCAGTGAGTCAATCACATCAATTAATTCAACTTCTGAGACTAACATAAAGGATTCCATTAAGCAAAGAGTTTATTAAAGCCTATGCGCATACAATTCAATATAGAATTTTGATTTAATGGGGCAATTGGGGAAACAAGGCCACTGATCAAATACTGAGAATTACTTAGACATGAATGTTTTCAAAATATGGTATTAAACTACTGTTAAAGTAATATGGGCAGAAAAGCAACCAAAACGTGGGCTAATATTAGTTTTCTCTAATTAGGAAAATTCATACTTCGGTCTATATCCATGTGCCTAATTGCTATCCCCCTCCCAAATTGAACCCTATGGGTGCTTCAAACCAGAATTGAACTAATCTAAATCTTTTCCAGGAAACTTGTTCCAGTATTTGCTATCTCCACTGACAGAACCTACCACCATCTATCCAGTAATTTAGAGGCTGTCATCCTTGACTCTGTTCTCTCCTTAATTCTACTACCCAAGTACTGTCTACTTTAAGCTGCTAAATATTACCTAGATTCTTCTCCTTCTTTTTTATCCCACTACTACTAGCTTGCATGACTTCTCACTCAATCATTGAAACAGCCTGTTAAAGACGCACCTGCCTATAGACTGGTCCCCATCCACAATCTTTTTCCCCACATTGTAGTCAAATTGATCCATGTCAGTCAAAAGACTGAAGTCACCTACTTTGTTAAAACCATTGACTTCCATGAAAATAAAAGCCAAGTTTCCTCTCAGACAAGATGTTCCATTAACCTGCTTTGATTAACTCTCCAAAATCATTCCTTGCCTCAAATTCCTAGACTCCAACTTTACAGTCTAGAAATACCAATCTGCTTGTATTTCCCAGAATATTGCATGCTATTTCTCACCTCTTATTGTGGATACATTATTTACTGAAAAGGCCTTCCACTTCTCTCCTAAGTCCTATTCATTTAATAAGTCTTGGCTCAAGCAGTCTCTCCCTCTAAAAAATCTTTCCAAACGAGCATCACCTCTCATCCCCCATAATAATCAAGACACTAAGTTTACCACAGTAAAATGCCCTACTTAATGTCTGTCTGTCCCACTAGAGTATGAGTTCCTGGAGGAAAAGGACTCTATACTATTTATTCACCTTTGGATTCACCTTACAATACCTGGTACATATGAGGTATCCCACAAATATTTATTGCATTGATCAACTAGAATTGAACAGCAAAATGTCAAATGCTTATAACTAATAATTGCATTAAGGCCTACTTCAAATTTAAAACACCTAAACTACTACCCCCAAAGTGCACAATCAACAATTAAACCAACAATTTTATTAGGTATCACCAAGTGAGAATTTAGGGTACCACCAGAAGCATCAAATGAGGTTAGATTTTAGATAAGGACTCTCTAAGAATTGATTCTCTGTAGGAATAGGTTACTCTATCACCAGAATTGTTTTCTTTTGTCATTTGTAATGACTGGTATATCTGGAACACCAATAATATGCAGTGATGTGCTTTACATATAATCAAAACCACAAAACTATACTCAGGAACATCGAGCGCCAGCACCCTCCCCAATTCTGACATATCGACAAACTCTATTTCTTTCTTAACCAAAATCTTCATAGATGCTTTAAATAATGGAGGGTTCCTGCTTCAATTTTTACCCAAAATTATCAGAAATCCCTATCTTTCTTCCCTGGACCTGTGCAATAAACAGAAAAGAGCAAAAGACCCAGATTTCAAATAGATTTGGATTTGAAAACAAATCCTTTTTCTTATGAGTCATAGGTCCATAAAAAAGTAACTTGACTGCTCTGAGTAATAGCAGCAGTGATTATTTATTGAGTCTTAGCATGTGCCAGAAGTTGTGCTGAGTATTTTGCACATATTGCCTTATTGAAATCTCACAACAGCCCATTGAGGTAAGTATTGCTTATCCCTATTCTACAGATAAGGAAACTGGAGCTCAAAGATGTGAAGTGACATGGCCAAGGTCACACAGCAAAATAGGAATTCTAACCCAGGCCAGCAAAATTGCAAAGCCCGTATTTTTAACCACTCACAATCTACTGCTTCTGAGCCTCAGTTTTAAGTATTATAAAATAGAGTAATTACATGCCTACCTCACAGAATTGATGTGGAGACAAAGTGAAATAATAAGTAAAGCATCTAATATACTAAGTACACTCAATAAAGGATGCCCCTCTTCCTTCTCTCGCTCCAGTGGTGATTATAACATTTATAATAAAGGAAACTGTCCCTAAATGTGCCTTACCTATATCAAAACAGAGATATATTGGGTCTCAATTAATTCACAAAAGGAAAATACTAACAGGTCAATAAGTACTTTTAACATAAACAGATAAAAAGGAAAAAAAGTGAAGAAAAACAACATATTGTACCTCATTTTAGGACTGGAACCCTGCTATTGATATTTCCAAATGTGATAAAATATGTAAATATTCAAAATATATCAATATATCAAAAGTTAGGAGAGAAAAGCACGGAACCCAGAGACGAAAATTCATTGCGGCTTACAGGAAGACTCTCAATAGAACATATTCAATGATATTACCTTTTTTTAAAAAAGTACTTCTAGTGGGAAAGACAGATTTTGAACAAAGATAGAGACAATAAGGATAATCTTTCCGCCATAAGTTGTTTTGTTTTTTGAAAACAGACTTTAATTCTCAATACTAAGCAGGATGGGGAGTTAGGAGTGGAATGAGGTGCAAAGAAAAAATTACAGCACTTTTGCTGTTAATTACCAACAAATCTATACATCCTTTACTTTCTTTTTTTCCCCTTTTTTTCCTCTTTTGGTACATAGTTATGACATTTATCTCTGATAGCTGTAAAGAAATTAAATCAGAACTATTTTTATTTAATTCCCTAATAAATAAGAACATTGGGTATATACACAAACCTAAGTACTGTGACTTAAAACAGAACAAGATTTTACATCAAGCCCATCTGGTGTTACATTAGGGTGTGTCCTATAGCAATCCAACCAAGGGTGACTGCCAAACTAAGCTACAGAAGACAACTCAGAAAGCTGGTGAGTCCCATAATATAAGCTCTATTTCAAAAAGTGCAAAAGATTAGCTGATATCTCTCCACCCTCATAATAACTCTTCTATTTCTGAAATATTGTTTTCGTTACAAAAATATGGGCCAGTACTGGACACGGCAGACACCCTGAGAAGGTGACATTGTAGAGATAGCAGTTATCTAATTTACCCACAAGGTAATGTCACAATTGTATGTCCCAATCCTGATAACTTCATCTTTCTGCTAAGTTCTCTAAGAGGTAAATTGATTTCTTCAAGCCTCAATTTCCACATATGAAAAATAGAAATCATAATATACTTCTGCCTCACTAGGTTCCAAAAATGGAAACTAGCTAAGAAAAAAATTAATGTGAAGTACTCTGAAAAGAATAAACTAGATTCCCTGACCTGATTATTGGTCAGAGCCTTGTAAAACTAGACTTACTACTTCTACCGATTCCATACATGCCACTTGGTCATCAGACTGATAAATAGCATTGACTGTACAGTTGATCCACTTAGGAGCTTTAAAGTAATAGAAACAAATTTTGCATCATGATGTATTTTCATAGCCATTTAAGTAACTACTTGCAAAGTAAATTTGTACATAAACATTATAAAAATAGATAAGAAAAACGAAATTAATTTAAAAATTTTGAACTTTAAACAATTTTCAAAATAGTCAGCTGCCAGTACAGAACACTCTGAAACCAATACTGAACAACTACGCAAGAATAGGAAATGAGCTAACCAAGAAATAGAAGGAATCACAAAGTAAGTTTCATCTGATGGGCCGAAATACAATATGGAGCATTTTTATATTGTTCTGTCTGAGATGTCTGTCTCAGATTCTTAACTCCCAGATTCTATTTTTAAAAATCACTTAACACCGTGTATTTCCAATAGCCATCAAGGCATATACTGTCATCCCTGACACAGAAGATTGTCAGCAGACTCAATATGTACACTAATGATCTCAGGCAACAATGCCCATCTTCTTATCAAAGAGATCCTTATTCCAGAAAACAAAGTTTAAAGGTCTCTAAGAAAATTCATTCGAAACCATAGGAAGTAGTCACTATAAAATGTCAGAATCACTAATACCTCTTACTTCTTCTTAAGTTTATCTTACATGCTAAATTTCAAAACCAAAAACTGTCAGGCACTATAACATTTTTAGTTTTCTCCCAAGTCGCCAGTGCTCTATTCTAGCACTGTCAAATAATGATAGCTGCTGTCATTATTTTTATACAATAGCTGGCAGCAAGTTGCACAGAGACCCTTCATCTTAGAAGAGTTACCAAATACCTCAAACAAATGTTGGGACCTTACAGTAGTACTGACCACCTTCCTAAAGTCAAAATAAGTGAGCTCTCATGCCTTATTGATACTTTTTTGGCCAGAGCGTTAGCTGTTTTATTAAAAAAAAAAAAAAAAAAAGATTTTACTTATTTTATTTTTTTAACTGTTTAAAAATAACTTTTTTTCCTCCTTACACATATATTCCCATCCTCTCCTTCCTGCTACTAGAAACTGTCTTAAAGGTTTTCACATTTACTTTTAGCTTTAACACTTTCAATCAAAATTGCAATTCTGTTTTTGGAAGCAGCCACCCTCCAGGAAGTATATTTGAAGATATTAAAAAATGCAGAAAATAAATAAGTTCTTTTCATTTAACAAAGTCAACAATGCATGTAAAGGGATTTAGGAAAACCAGTGATCTCAGACACAAGCGATTTGACAGGCCAGATGCACACAAAAATTATTCCAAGTCACGGAAAAACATCAGAGTGACCAATTCTAGGTCTCTTGTACTAATTAATAGACAAGAGTTCCTCTCTATCACTATTTGCTTTGGCAATCTAAAATGCTGATATTCTCCTAGATCTAACAGAGAGGAAAAATGGGTATCTTCTCCATCTAACACCTAAGTGGGTAACCTAGATACTGTAAATAGAGGCTACATAAAGGATGCAAGAGACAGCTCTGAAGTGAGAGCCAAAATATTTAACCTGCAACTCTTTGGAAAAGAATCTGAAAACACGTGCATCTTAGCCAAAACCTGTACTAACATGGAATTGCCACAGGCTAGTAAGTTAAAAAACTCTCTACCAAACATAAGTTTACTGTTGTTGGGTGAGAAAAGCTCAAATGTCAAAAGCACAGTTCTTATTTGTTCAAATTGATCATGCCTACACTCTGCACTGTTTATTTAAAAAGATGAGTGAACTGCCTTTCTGAAGCAAGTACTTGAAAAACCAGAATCAAATTCACAAATAAAGCAGCCAATTAACCAACTGACAAGCATTTTCCTGTGGTTGTGTCTAGGGGATGACAGTCGAGTCTCTGATTAACAGTTACTCCCTACCCGATACATGCAATGTTTCTAAAGCCAACAGCTAACTAATAGAAACTACATATTCATCTCTTTTTACTCTTTGGGAAATTGTGTGAGCTATCTGAGAAATAAAAACATTACACCAAATAACGAGTATATTGAAATGTAAAAATTATATTGCCTAAATTGTAGTCGTAGTATATTTTTCATCAAATCAACTAGCAAAAAAAAATGCAAAAGATTCATTATGAGATTAGCATGATAATTTAGTATACATTCACTCACTAACTTTACTAGTTTTTTCTTTCTAAATGATAAAGGAATTGTACGGACTGCTTCTAGAATTAAATTTTCTTAGGAAATGCTCATTACTTAAAAGAACTATGACTTTTAAATAAATAAAGCAAATTCAAATAACTCAACCATAATTTCAAGTCAACAGTTAAAAGTACTTAAAGTTAATAAATTGCAAAATGTATTCAATAGTATTCTATATAAATTGCTTATAATTCACTAGTCTTTACTAATTACTAAGCTCGTAGCTTTATAATAACTTAAAAGTTTCAAGAGCTGTTAGAAGTAAAAAAAAAAAAGTTGCTCTCTCTGGATAGTCAGAATACATTTCTGAATATGCTCACAATTAAGTAGATGATTCACTTTTCTTAGTTACTAAATCTTCAGGGGGGAAACAAAAGAAAGAAAATGCCTTTCCTTCACATACCGGCAGAACAGAAAACTTGTAAATTTAATTATATTTACATGTAAGTCCAATGTCCTTTCTATAACATATAAGAATAAAATATAAATCAAAGTATAAAGAAAACAAGATTTCAAATTACTTTTGAGTAAGAGTAATAAAGCACTTGCACTTGATAACTAAACTGATAAAACATTGTAATTAAGAAAAAAGCAACCATATTCTTAATTAAGAAAAGCATTTTGTCTTCTGTCACTGACAGCACATAAGTTGCATCTTATTACACAAAAACAATGTATATTACATCAGTAAATGACCCTTTATCAAAAATAGTAGCCAAAACTGTCTTTTCCTACAAATTCAAAACATCTTTCCAAATTTTATCAGCTGTTCTCTGAACAAAAGACTTTCAACTTTGTTAGAGAAATGGATATAAACGAGTTCTATAAATTTGCAAATACACTTCACTTCCAATGCTTTGGAGAAAAAACTTTCACATTTTTTAAAAGCAAGTAACACTATAATTTTATCACTGACAGTTTAGCTTTCTACCAAGGCAATATAAAATTATTTCATTTATTAACTGTGAAGAGTCCTTTGGAAGTGATGTTTCCACATTTTTTACCCAACAACAACAAAAAATCTAGTCATAAACCTGGCAAGTCAAAACAATAACCAGCAAATTCTAACCTTTCTTACCTGATACAGGTAAGCACCAGCTCCCAAATGCCACCTTGGGATAGTTCAGACTAGTAAGCAGGCTCATGTTTTATAATACTAGAATGAACAGGAATAAATCTGTGTTGTTCTTTCTTTAGCAAAATCTATAACAGTAGCTATACCACAATGTGAGAGGACCCCACAGACCTAACAAATTCAAGTCTGTTGCTGGAGAAATAGAAAAAAAAAAAAAATCATAAAACGAAGACTTACTGCTTGTCATGTGACTTGGTGAGGCATGCTGTCCATTGGGTGTGCTTGAGGTGAGGTCAATTGCCATATTGGAGTGTTCCCTTTCGGGTGAAAGCTCATTGTCACCTGCTTTCACAAAATATAATCTTTTGGTTTCTATTCATTGTCACGTAAGATGTAATTACTAACTTTGCTTTATACACGCAATGGCATGCATAGCCTTCAAACTGTAAGGTAATACATTTTTCCCTTAAAAAAAACTATAAGGAAATACCAGTAGAAATATACAGTTGAATGAAAGGATGAAAAGCCATAATCAACCCACAATAAAAAAAATTAACAAAACTTCATTATCTTAATACATAAATTGTTGATTTCTAAAGTATCTTTCAGTTGAAAGAAATAACTTTTCTTTTAACATCTAATTTAATTGCTAAGCATACAGAATATATAATGAGCATTTTCCAAAATGCTAGCTATCAGAGAGAGGATGGAAAAGACAGGTAGTTCAAGAAATGTCAAGTTAGGAAAGCTAATTCTCTTTCACATAATATGTCTGAAAAATTAGGTTACAGAGAAGTAAATATTTAGTACACATCACATTAATAGACATATATGAAACCTAGACTATTCTAAACTTACAACAAAGTAAATTATAAAAAGTAGGAAAGTGCTGATCTGCTAGCTACTATTGATTTAAGTACACTACTTAACTTAGTATATTTCTATATTTCCTTCTTATTTCACTTCAGTGCTGTTATTTTCTCAAACTCATTCGAAGGTGAAATTGTGAACAGATAGAAAAAAAGAGTACAGAATTCTTAATAAAGTTTCATAATCCAGGAATTAAAACACAGGTAATACAAAGGCAACTTTATTACCAATAACAAATTAATGAAAACTAATACTTACACGTTATATAGCCATCAATAGCCTCTGTTTCCATAGTCAAAGTGCAATGCTGCAAAACAAAAGATTATACCCTTAATACAATGATTCCTTTCAGTATCTGCCATCAAATTCTTAACTTATTTGAAGCTCCAAGCAGTTGGTCCATGTTGCTGCTGCAACCTGTGCCCAGAAACATACACAGTGTACTGTATGTGCTCATTTGCAAGTCACTGAACTCTTTCTGCAAATGATCTGATTCCTGCTGGAGATAGGATAGGAAAGATAAGTGTGCAGTGAGATGGGCAAGAGCAAAAAAAGAATGACTGTCTTAATCAAAATTTACTGGGTTTAAAGAAAAAATAAGGGGTACACCTCAAATGCGTCAGCTTTAAATGGGATTTAAGTGTTTTACCATTCGCTACTTCCCACAATCACACTGCAGTTTGAGGACTTCCCCAGTATACAGATAGCTCTATTCACAATTGTTGCAAGTTGGTTCATCATGTTCTAATAGGGAGGGGGAGGACAAACAAACATAAGAAAACAAAACAAAACAAAAAACTTAGTGCCCAACGGTGTCTTGAAGATTTCTACAGCAGTTGGCCAACTCCCTGACTTGTATTGACATTTTAGCCTACCCCAAGTTCTGTGTAAGCACCTGTTCAATGTAACCTTAATTTCCTGCCAGACCATGCTTGGATACAAATGCCAAGCCTACTTAATACAGTCTGATTTTGAAAATTTCATAAACTTTGGTTGTACTAGAGAGAATCACTTAAAAAAAAAAAAAACAACTTTGGACAATTATTCTTATGCACAAATGACACAAAACAGAACATAATTCTCAGAAACAAAAGTAAACTGTATGAGATGACACCCCCTAGCTTTGATTCACATAATGAAAAGATCGATAGTCTAACTGTATTCTGTGGGGGAAAAAAAAGTTTAAGAATTGACAAGTCCTGTGAAGATTTTTACTTTTTTCCCCTCTTTGGCCTTGGTCCTTTTTGCCTTTAGTTTCAAAACTCTCACTGCACCAGCAGCTAAATTATTCACAATGAGCCATTTCTGTATTGATCGCCAAGTATATTTAGCCCTGGCTCCTGGAATTTCTCCATTACTTACTGGAAAACAGGCAGCTTCACTTCTTGTCTCCAAAACCACTTCCCTTCTCCCTCCCCTCCCCTTCTTCACCACCACCCTCCCTTACTACCCACCCCCCCCCAAAAAAAAAACTTTTCTTTCTTTCTTTATGGAATAATCAGATCAAATTCCCAACTCAGTCACTACCTAGCACTTAAATTTCAACCTGCTGTACTGTTATCACATTCTTTTAAATTATGATTACATAAGGCTTTTAAGAAAGAGATCCGTAAAGTTTAAAAGAGGAGCAGTTTCTTCGGATATTTTACAAATGAGCTTATCTCTTTAAAAATGTACACATTTAACACACACACATTAAAAAGAAAGAAACGTCAGGGAGAAGCGAAAGAAGGCTGCCCCATCAATGAAATGGTTATTAACCCTCAGAGAAGGAAAGAAAGAAAAAGAAAAAGGAGAAAGAGAAACGAAATGTACATACAAAAGAAATTGTCCTTTGATTAAAAAAGATTCATCACCATTTCCAGCTCTGTCGGGAGATCTCAGCTTCTTCTAACCCCTCAAAGAGGAGGTGACAATGTCGGGCTGAAGATAAACGGAGGGAGAAAGAAAGAAGTTTTTTGTGTTTCCCCCTTCTCTCTTTCCCTCCCTTGCCCCCTCCAAGCCAAGCCCCCTGCAGAGTTCAAGGGGAGGAGGAAGGAAAAGCACTTTACAGGTGGGTCATTCCAAGCCCAAATCCAGCAAACAGATCGGCTGATAAACAAAACCAAGAAATGAGAGAGAAGGAACACCCCCCTTCTCCTCCTCCTCCTCCTCCTCGTCCTCCTCCTCCTCCTCCTTGTTCCACCCCTCCCCCTCGTCCCTTTGGGATGGTCTAGTAGGAAAAGTCACTCAGGAATGGCACCACGTACTTTCAGGAAAGAGGAAAAAAAAAAGAGAGAGAGAGAGGTCAGTCAGTGCTATAGCAATGCGATTAACAAGAGAAAAAACTTGATCCACCGGTTCCTTAAGAATCGACCAAAAGCTAAGACAAGAAAACTGAAAGAAAAGGAGGGGGGGGCGGGTAGAGGGGAGGGACAGTCAGGCAGAACCCAGCTAGGAACCTAGGCCAACTTCACAGGACTGTTTTTGGCCCTTGGCAAAAAAGAAAAAAATTAAATCTTAATTCCATCTCTTTCGCCCATACTAGAACCTGTCAAAGTGATTTAACTGCTGCCTTTTTACATATGTCATACCAGGGTTTTTTTTTTTTTTTTTTTTTTTTTTTTTAATATTGAAGTCAACCTCTGTGGCTAGGCGAGGGTGCAGTGTTTTCCTTATATGTGTTTTTACTGGCAAAGTGAATTTCTTGTAGGGAACATGTAGTTGTTTTTTTTTTTTTTTTTTTTTTTTTAATTCCAACAGGATCTGGATATTACCTTCTATCTGGACAGCTGCAATTTATTCCAGCCTACCCAATCTTTCTTCTTGGAATTCAAGTTAAAACAAAGCAAAACAAGTCCAAATTCATGACAGCTATAGAGATGAGAACTGATTAATCGATTAACATCCCAGAAACAGATTACAAGGAGGGGACGATAAATTAAGGCAGAGGACATCATCTTCAACCCGATTCCCTGAGCGTCCTTTACAAAAATCATTACCCTAATCAGAACCACAATCCATCCCTCCCAGAGAAAAACACCTATATTATTATTATTATTACTGGTTAACAGCAACAAGTCATTTGATCACACCACAGTGCAAAACGAGATGCTATATAATTACACTTAACTTTGAAAACACTCCCCCCTTTGCAAATCATACACATATTTATATATAATCTATGAATCAGAAGACAAATAAAACAAGAGCTGTTCTTCACCACGCAAAAGCCAAGCGGAGATTTACCTCAGCAGTGCATGCAGTAAAATAATCCCATCACCCTTTTGTTTGTGTTTACTGTTAATGTGTCCTCTGTCTTTCTTTCTTTCCTGTGCCTAACGTGTGTTTGTGCACTGCAGTTGGTGGTGGAAACTAAGGCAGTGGATCTGTAGCTAAGGGTAATCCTGTTTTTACTTCCTCCATCTTCAGCGAGGAGCAGGGTTAGCCCGGGACAGCTGGTCAAACCCCGAGAAACCGATCCGGTGGAGCCCGAGCACATCTCCCCCGCCGGCCGGGCTCGCG
>NW_012104098.1:1241137-1249969 GCF_000951045.1 Mandrillus leucophaeus | reverse complement strand
GGGGAGTGCGCGTGGAGCCTCCCACCCACTGGTCTCCGCCGGCAACTCTGCGGCCCCATTTCGGAAAACGCACCGCATTGACCGGGACATGAAGCGGCATAAGAGGGGTCCTGGGGAATAGACTGAGAAAGGCATTCACGTCTGAGATGAAGCTCAACTATTACTATTTTGAAAGTGCTTTAACAGCGCAAGTTTAAAATTAAAGTGTTTACTTGCTTTTTCTCCCCTGAGGCATGTGCCACGTCCCCCAAAGTCAACGGAATGGATGAGGGTCCCAAAAGTTGCTACCCTTGAAGTACCTATCACTATCAATCACAGCTTGTTTATTTGGAAAGAACTTAGGTGAACCGTCGAGAGAAAAACAAATGCATATTCTTTCTACAAATAGTAGCGTTTAGTATCTTTCTTGACCACATTTGCGAAAAGAGGGAATAGAGACTTCTATAATGAAAGGGAAAAGGAAAATGAAAGGAGCTGAAAATAGTGAACTGTGTAGTCTGGGTGGCTGAAATTTGAAAACACATGAAATTATCAGGACTGCCAAACGGTGTTTCTGAGAAACCATATCACAGATTGTGAAGAAAATCAATGCTGGAAGAGTCGGAACAGGCACCGTACTCCTACTCCTTTGAAGAATTCCAGAAATAGTTGTTGAGGTTTTTTTTCTGCTGAGAAAAAAAACGATATATTGAAAATTAAATCATCAACGGTACCTTAAGCACCACTCTATAGGTAATTTTGGATAGTGTCTTTTCTTTACATTTTGATATAGGGAAGGAATTAATTCACATCGACACAAACTAAATAATGGATACCATATAACTTGTGTGACACTGTAGCTTTTATAATGAATTACTTCTTGAAAGGTTTTTTTGCCATACATTGTATTATTAAACAATTATAACGATAGTCTCTTTTTGTTTAACTATAGAAAATGGTAGATGGTATGATACAGCAAACAAGATTAACAAATTTTCGTTGGAGAGAAATTATTTGGGCTCGGGCTTGCAATAACATTATGATGATTTTAAGGAAAATTGCAGTTCCTGTGAGTTATATATTGGTAAGGCAGATTTTTAAACACTTAGTTGCCAGTTATTTAAATAAAATTAGTTTTCCTAAAGTCATATTTGGGAAAGTCTGAGTAGACAACCAGTAAGTCACTCTAATTATCCCAACAGACAGCAAATATTTTAGTCTTAAATTACCTCAAAAAATCTGTATGTCGTTTATAATATATAAATGCCCAAAATATAAAGGATAACATAAGTTCTCTAAATTGTCATAAGTCCTTCCTAAAAACTGAACCTAAGTGTTTAGGTATCTGTACAGTTATAGAGATCCTTGAAAATATGAAATAAAGGTAATCGAAATTAAGATGAAATGTGTTTGATAGTTTACACAATTTAATTATTTGGTAGAAGAGGATCCACTGTGAAATCTTAAAGATACATCCTCAGGTTCCCCAGAGTTACCAAGTTGATGTAGCCCTTGCACCTGGTTTATTGGAGCTGTATTTAGCTTCCTTGAAGCCTGTCCTTTTCAAGAGTTAACTTTCATTGGCTCCCTAGTCACCGGAGGCACACTTTCTCCCTCTAGTGGCTAAGGCTTCAGACACTACATTCTGTCATCCTGCCTTCCCCTGATTGGATCCCAGATTTTAGAATAACAAAGATCTCATGACCACCTGGGAGAATTGGACCATCTTGGCAAATGTTTCCCTCTTTTTAACATCCTACATTCCTTTCTTATTTGCAGATTATGGTGTATCTAACTCATCGAGAGAAATCATGATTATGTTTTCATACCAAGATTGGGGGTTTTATTTCATGGCTGTGGAGTCTATAGTCCTAAGATTCACAATGCAATCCCCTCATGGGAAAGAAGCCTTGTATAAACTGTGATTGACTTTGTTCAGAATTTCTCTGGGTAGTTTTGTTTGTTTGTTTGTTTGTTTTGGTTTTGTTTTTGTTGAGACAGAGTCTCACTCTGTCACCCAGGCTGGAGTGCAGTGGCGCAATCTTGACTCACTGCAACCTCCACTTCCTGGGTTCATGTGATTCTCCTTTCTCAGCCTCCCAAGTAGCTAGGATCACAGGCGCCCACCACCACACACCTGGCTAATTTTTGTATTTTTAGTGGAGACGGGTTTTCACCATGTTGGACAGGCTGGTCTCAAACTCCTGACCTAAGGTGGTCTCCCAAAGTGCTGGGCCTGCCAAAGTGCTGGGATTACAGGCGGGAGTGATTGCACCCGGCGTCTCTGGGTAGTATTTTGATAGTTAGAGGGTGCATTTATTTCTGTCCTTTGCCAGAAGACATAGACTGTACACTTTTTTTTTAAGGTACACATATAGCTATACCGTGCATTAAAATATACCACTAGGGAAGTGCAGTACCATGTTCTTTGGCCACTGTATCCAGTTGGAGAGTTAAGTTTTTACTTTAGGGAAGAAGTGACAGGGTGGGGAGGAAACAGACCCGTTAACCCTTACCATTTTTGACGTAGCTGGTTCTTTCTGACCCTTGCTGTCCCAACCTACCCAAACATTTTCTTACACTAATTCCTATCGTAGCACCTTGAATATTTCCTTCATAACATACTTTGTAAATATTTTATTAATGTGTTGAGTTTTAAAATAAAGTCTGTCTTTACCACTGGGATATGATCTTTCTAAGGCCAGGGATTATGTCCTGTTAATCATTGTTTTCTCAGAAGTAACATAGTATTTGGTACAAGTTGGTACTCAATAAACATTTATTAAATGAATGAATCTGAAGGAAATTTTATAGTGAGCTAGCTTTCATGTATTAAACTCTTTTCAAAAGACAAAAAAGGTCAGATTTCAAAGATACATGCTGATTTCATGAAGAATTTGGTCCGATCTTGGCTCATAAGTCATATTACAAATATCCTTAACAGGTCAGCTCTAGCTTACAAGCTATACAAAGGATCTGAACCTCTTGGTAGATAACAGTTATATTTACAAAATGTATATAAAATACAATGTTATATAAATTTTAAAAAATTATATATAAATATATATTTTTAACGTTTATATATTAATTTTGCAAACATAAATGTGAAAAGTGGCTAAAATTGTATATAAAATGCAATTTGGAATAAAATACATTTATGTAACCCCTCTGTTTCAAAAATGAATTATTTCCTGTTACTACCTGACAATTCATGAACCAGGGTGACTATCAAGAAATGCAACAGGTTTAATTTTGTAATCACTAAGTGTGATCAGCAAAAGAAAAATTTTACAAGTCAACATAGCTAAAAGGTACATTATGGAGTGTTGGTTTTGTTTCTTTGAGTAGTCTGTTTTATCTGTTTTAGATTTAAAAGCCCTAAGTACCCTTTAAAGGAATTTGGATAAAATCCCCTTTTGTTTGCTCAAGGAATTAACTGTATATTTTTAAGTTTTGGTTTTGTTTTTAGCAGAAGGTGGGAGGGGACAATTTGGAAAATTGTAATTCTTTCCTTAAAGAAGACATTTTTGGAAATGAATTCTATATTATTTTTTTTATTTAAATGGCTTTATTGTGCTAGATATAGAACACAATAAACCAGAATAGGTACCCTAAAATAACTTGAATCCCTGAAAAAGTTAAGAATAACAGGCACACATAAGCACAATGTTTTAAAACCGATAACTTGTTTTATTTTTGTCAGGTGATGTTGTTCTTGTCTTTGAAGCAGCGTTCTCTTTTTAAGCGGGATATGGAACAATGGTCTCACTTACTTCTGTTGACCTAGATTGGCACTATGAAGAAGCAAGAAAGCCAAAAATGGAACTACCTTTTCAAAGAAAATATTCCAAGATACCAAATCCAGTTCATAAGTAAAGCATATAAGTACTGTCAAACTTTACTTCCGTCACTACACCGATAGTCTGGGGTCTGTTCAGCTGGCATGTAAGTCCCACATGGTGAGGGTCTTCTAATTCCATCTACCTTGAACAATAGTTTATTTTAACAGTCTTGAGAGTGTCACTTTGCAATTAGAGATAAGGCTCTTATGCAAATACTCATGTCCCTAAAAAAGGTAACATTATGACTTAAATTCACACGTTGATAGAATACTATCAGATTTCTTCCAGAGAGCGTGTTTTGATGTAGAGCAGGTGATAAGCTATCTCTATCCCAATGGGGTGAGGACCAGAGAGGTTCCTGAATAAAATAAACGCACATATTTTTAAAGATGTCATTAAAATCCACCATAATTGCTTTCAAAATGCAGATTTGTTTAGCATTTGATAAAATGAGTTCCATTAATGCAAAAACAAGGGAACTTTGAGCTGGGTCAAATGGTGACGCTCAAAGTCAACTCTAAAAAGGATTGGGAAGACCATTCTTCTAAGTAACCCTAAAACTTTAGAGCACAAAAAGTACAGGGAAGTTATTGGAATCCTCAATAAAGTGTTAATTCAAGAAATAAAAAAGATATGATTCAGCTTTGTACAGACATAACTTACCAAAAGAGGGTAACAAAGGAGAAGATGCCTAGTGAGCATTTATTTAGATACAGTACCAAAAAAACACTCTTATTATTTGGAATATTTTTCAGCAGCTACATGCAAAAGATTAAAAAGAAACTTGTTTTGCTGGGAACCAGCAGGAAAACCAAACATAATCATTTGACTTTGGAATTGGGAGGTGAAAATGGGACAGACTAGCCTAAAGATCTGTGATCTCAAAGGTTGGATTCTGCAAGAGAGATCCATACTCTAAAGTAAAGTGATGACAGGTTGCATCTCAAGGGAAACATTTGGTGGTTAAACCAGTGCCAATAGCAGTATGATACTGTCTTTTCAATTCTGTGAAAAGCTTGTGGAAGTACATAGATAGTGTTTGTGAGAAGCTTCAACTCTTTATAAACCAAAATTCTTTCACAGTAAAGCAAAGTCTAATCACTTGCTTAACATTTCTGTATAGACTGAAAAAAAAAAAAATAGAGGAACACATTACCAACAGATAGTAAAGGAAATAATCCAGAGATTTCACCTTCCCCATTTTTATAGCCGGGTGGTTACAACCTAGGGAATTGAGAACCATATAGGGATAGTACTGGGGAGCCATTTTCTGTTTTATAACTCTGAAAGAGGGCGTGTGCTATGGAAAAGGGAATTGAATCAAAGAAAGGTCATTTACAAGTAGTAAAGTCAAATGTCACCTCCCCCAATTTTCATGACTGTGGTTTAGAAAAAGGTTAGCTTAATATAGAACTTAGTGTGGCATTTTGAACTGTCGTAAGACATGATAGATGAAGAAGAGAGTAACACCATCAGAGTATCTCCCCCAGCAGCTGTGCCGAAGCTTCACAAAAGTATTTAAAACCTGACGTCATGGTGAGGTACTAGACACCTGGGAAAGTCCCACTCAGTACACTAAGAATATCACTCTAAGTCCTGCAAACTATATTGCAGAAATGGCCACATTGGAAGACTGTACTTTTGAAGTGTACTATTATTGAGAAATCCATATGAAGAATCTATAGCATTTTAAATTGATGGTATAACTGATTTCAATGAAGTTAGAGTATCAGTGGGACTAGGAAAGTCACAGATATCATTTTTATAATTGTATCAATGTATTTTGTGCCAGATACCATGGTAAGCATGTTACATGCATTATCTCATTTAACACCCACTGTCATTTTAAGAGAGGTAATATTATCCCCATTTTTCACATAAAGAAAGCTTGGAGACAGTATTAACTTGTCCCTGGTCCCACAGTGTCAGCGTTAGACAGTGTCAAACACATGTTTTAAGTTCTAGAAAGCCCATATTCATAACCATCATACTATAGTCTCTCTAAATTGCCAATTATTTTCATCAATCATACAGACATCTTACTGTAGTTAAATCCAGGCTTATGAGTAATACACAGTCCACTGTTGAATCTCTTGAAAGCGTACTGAATATCCAGGGTGTTTTAAGAAGGTTAATTGAATGTGATATCAACATAGAACTTTTTACCAAACCCAATATTTATCTATATGTGAAACATTACCTATTTAGCATTTAGTATGTTAATATCAGATGTTTATTAATACCTACCTTGAGCTCTTCTGAATAAGTCAATGACATGAGAGAATCACTGAGAGTGAATTGAAAGAAAGTCACCCTACAAAGAATTGAGTAACAATCAATGGTGACAAAGAGATCCAGATAAGAACATAACTTAAAAGTATGGGTCACCAAGTATATTCACACATTTTATTTCAAAGGGGACCATTTCAGATTTATTACTCCCAGAAACAGATGGATCGTACATCTCCCTTTTGTAGACATACTTCACCTACATGTGTGAATAAAGAATGCATGGCTTTCTGTGATAAACACTGTAATTCTAAATGGTTATGGCATTCTTAAACGATATTTTGGATTTCTCAGGAAACAGATTTTTTTTTTCCAGTGGAGAACAGCTCTCAGTTTATAGTAAAAGTCAAGTTGAACATTTTGCTGGGGTCTATACATGAAGCTTGTGAGATTAGAATGTTTCTCTCATTTTTAATTTACAAATACAGTGAATACTGGAGTAGAGAAACGTAACTATATTATTTTAATTAGGGTTTCCTATCCCATGCGTGTAGAAATTACATATTTGTTCTCTCATAACAGGTTATTTTTTCTAAAAACAGAAATAATGCTTTTATTTGATAACAAAGACACTATTGATTTCAAAAGCCAATCAGTGATTTTAGGAGAACTCTGCTTAAGGGTATTTTGAATAACCTAACCCAGAAGAGCTTCCTAAAACATCAGGTAGTAGCCAGTAAATAAAATGAACGTGGTATCTGGTAGGTTCAAACTACAATATTTAACATTTTCCCATATTTATATTAGATGAATATTTGGTATCAGACTGATTGAATATTTAAAAAGGAAGGAATGATGTTCCTTTACAACGTAATATGGATGACAGAGGAGTACCCTACCCCCAAGTCTTTGGAAATATTGCCTTCAGAGGTCATTCCTGATGTGAGGGGGACACTGCAGGCTATCAGGCCTGGTGCCATTAGGCAGTCTATCATACACAAAACTCTTTGATCAGTTCTAAACCCAACATTAGCAACTTTCTGATATTTTCACTTTCCATGTGATTTTAATATGTGAAGGGAATATACATGATCATTTTATTTTTCTTTATAAACAAATGATATTTCTGGGGTTTTTCCACATATTGCTTATGAGTTTAGAAATGTATGGTTTTCCTTTCTAAGAACAGTACAGTAGTGTATCTGTAAACTTGAGTTTAAGGCTAATGGCCAGTCACTTAAAAGTGGGGCTCACTAAGGTCATGCCATTCAGCACTGTCCCTGTCACCTGGCCAGACTTCTCTCCTGTCCCTCGAGAATATGGCCACCATCCTTCTACCTGCTTTAGAACGTCAGTGGATTCATAAGCAGGCCAGCCTTCTTAAGTCGATTCATGAGGGACAGCAGTATTTTTGAGACAACCTGTCTCAATGGAGCCCCACAGAGATCTGAGAGGAAACCCGAAAGATCTAAGAATGAGAAAAGGAGAGATTAACACCATCAAATTCTGCCTGTAATAATGACAGCAGAGTTGTTGAGAAAAGAATAAGCGAGGGAATGGAGGCTGTTGGTATAGACAATAATTTCAAAAAGTTTTGCTATAAAAGGAAAGGTAGAAGCTAGTAGCTACAGGAAGATGTGGGGTTGAGGGAAGTTTCTTGTTTGTTTTGTTTTGTCTTTTAAGTAAGACCTTGACATATCTCAGTGCTAATGAGAAAATTGGTAAAGTGGGGTCCCTGCGGGAATAGGAAAGAAAAGGATCTCTTGCGCAGTTGGCATGAGTAACTTCAGCTAGAAGACGACATACCTCATGTGCTTAGAATAAGTAAGAAAGGAAGGTTGAAGACGTAAGTAATTTTGTGAGTTGTCATGATGGAAAGTTTAGGAAAGATTTGAAGAAAGTATCAATGTTATTTATTAAGGGTGAGAGGAAAAGCCACTGGATTGAAAATTTAAGAAGAGTGAATAAATTTGAAATAGTTGCTTTTATAAAGAAAGTGAGAGAGGCTAACTGAAAAAAAAAAAATGTAGAAAATAGGCAAGCCAAATAGAGGACCCAGTTGAGGCTGGTGACCACAAATAAACCATCAATAAGCTCAATGCTGTAACTGTAGCTGGCCTCACAGCCCAGACAGAATCTTGAAAAGAATGAACCACAGGATTGATCCAGTGTAAAAAAATTTCACTGGCTGCAGAGCTGGAAGACATTGAATCAAAGAAGTTGAGCTTGACTTAAAGAAATGAATTGGAGTAATGGATCATCAAGTAACCTATACAAAGAACACCAACAGAGAGGGTACTGACAGGTAGAAGTAGAGGGATACAGAGACCTCGATTGGGTCCCAGTGAGGTTAAATAATTTGCATAAGATGGAATAGTGAGAGATAGGAAGGTATAGAAGATTATGAACAGAAGTTTCTGATGGAGAACAAGGTACCAGAATCCAGAATGGAGGTTGAGAAGTCATGGCCTCTAGGGGATGGAATATCAGAAACATGAAATGATAATCAGGAGATGTAGCTCTTGGGGAAGAGAGGGAAATACTGAACTAGGCGCCAAAGTCTGTGAAGAATGAATCCCTGGAAAACTGATAAATAAACGCAAGGAGGAAGAATTGAGACGTGGTAGCTGGAAAGAATGAGCATCAGAGGAACTGGGGTTTTACATGAAAGTGTATATGTTCTGAAAATGTCTTTGGACTGTATAGGGGATGCTGACTCCTTAATCTAAACTTGAGCAAGGTGAATCAATAGAAAATGAAAAGCTTTCACTTGAGAGGACTA
>NW_012104098.1:1239228-1241087 GCF_000951045.1 Mandrillus leucophaeus | reverse complement strand
GGGTTGAGGGAAGTTTCTTGTTTGTTTTGTTTTGTCTTTTAAGTAAGACCTTGACATATCTCAGTGCTAATGAGAAAATTGGTAAAGTGGGGTCCCTGCGGGAATAGGAAAGAAAAGGATCTCTTGCGCAGTTGGCATGAGTAACTTCAGCTAGAAGACGACATACCTCATGTGCTTAGAATAAGTAAGAAAGGAAGGTTGAAGACGTAAGTAATTTTGTGAGTTGTCATGATGGAAAGTTTAGGAAAGATTTGAAGAAAGTATCAATGTTATTTATTAAGGGTGAGAGGAAAAGCCACTGGATTGAAAATTTAAGAAGAGTGAATAAATTTGAAATAGTTGCTTTTATAAAGAAAGTGAGAGAGGCTAACTGAAAAAAAAAAAATGTAGAAAATAGGCAAGCCAAATAGAGGACCCAGTTGAGGCTGGTGACCACAAATAAACCATCAATAAGCTCAATGCTGTAACTGTAGCTGGCCTCACAGCCCAGACAGAATCTTGAAAAGAATGAACCACAGGATTGATCCAGTGTAAAAAAATTTCACTGGCTGCAGAGCTGGAAGACATTGAATCAAAGAAGTTGAGCTTGACTTAAAGAAATGAATTGGAGTAATGGATCATCAAGTAACCTATACAAAGAACACCAACAGAGAGGGTACTGACAGGTAGAAGTAGAGGGATACAGAGACCTCGATTGGGTCCCAGTGAGGTTAAATAATTTGCATAAGATGGAATAGTGAGAGATAGGAAGGTATAGAAGATTATGAACAGAAGTTTCTGATGGAGAACAAGGTACCAGAATCCAGAATGGAGGTTGAGAAGTCATGGCCTCTAGGGGATGGAATATCAGAAACATGAAATGATAATCAGGAGATGTAGCTCTTGGGGAAGAGAGGGAAATACTGAACTAGGCGCCAAAGTCTGTGAAGAATGAATCCCTGGAAAACTGATAAATAAACGCAAGGAGGAAGAATTGAGACGTGGTAGCTGGAAAGAATGAGCATCAGAGGAACTGGGGTTTTACATGAAAGTGTATATGTTCTGAAAATGTCTTTGGACTGTATAGGGGATGCTGACTCCTTAATCTAAACTTGAGCAAGGTGAATCAATAGAAAATGAAAAGCTTTCACTTGAGAGGACTATGGGTAAGTTGACCATATGAGCTGGTTTGCCGAGAACGGTCTCAATTTACACCTGTGGTCCTGGCATAATTATTAATAGTACCCCCTTTTATTCTTTAAGTGTCCTGGTTTCTGTGTCACATTACATATTCATCCTAGATGAGAAGTACTGGCCTCAAAGAAGACCTCTTTCATTTAGGCAATGTTGTTTTTATGGTTGTTGTTGTTGTTGTTGTTGTTGTTGAGACAGAGTCTCACTTTGCCACCCACACTGGAGTGCAGTGGCGCAATCTCAGTTCACTGCAACCTTCGCCTCCAGGGTTCAGGCGATTCTTCCGTCTCAGCCTCCTGAGTACCTGGGATTACAGGCATGCGCCACCACACCCAGCTAATTTTTGTAATTTTTGTGGAGACAGGGTTTCACCATGTTGGCCAGGCTGGTCTTGAACTCCTGACCTCAAGTGATCCACCTTCCTCGGCCTCCCAAAGTGCTGGGATTACAGAGTGAACCACCACACCCAGCCTAGGCAATGTTTTTTGGTTTTTTTGTTTGTTTGTTTTGTTTTTTGTTTTGTTTTGTTTTGTTTTTTTTAAGAGATAGGAGGATATAGATGGATTTACTTGTTTGTTTTTGTTTCTTTTTCTTAAAAGAGGAGTTCCAGGGGCCATAACAAAAAAGGTTTGAGAGCATATTGAGCAGTGAGATACTGATTCAGGAGAAAGGAGGTTCTAAACAAC